>NW_026894156.1:0-180494 GCF_032452875.1 Bos javanicus | reverse complement strand
CAGTCACATGATCAGTGATCAGTCACGTGATCAGGGTGTGTGATCAGCCATGTGAACAGTGCATGATCAGTCACGTGATCAGTGCATGATGAGCCACGTGGATGCTCGTCTGCTCATCTGCTTTACAATATCCAGTGAGCTGCATGATCCTGCCTGATCATCTGCGTGATAATTGCCACCTGTGCTGCGTAATTCCTGCCTGCTCATCTACTTGATTATTGCCACCTGATCAGCATGATTTCAGAGGTGAGTTGGTAGTATGATCATAGCCTGCTGACTGATTCATGTCTACTCAGCTCTATGATCAGTGCCCTCAGAGGCATATGATCAGTGATGTGTGATCAGCCACGTGATCAGTGCATGATCAGTCACGTGATCAGTGCATGATAGCCACGTGATCAGTGCATGATCAATTACGGATCAGTGCATGATCAGTCACGTGATCAGTGCATGTAGCCACGTGATCAGTGCATGATCAGCCACGTGATCAGTGCATGATAGCCACGTGATCAGTGCATGATAGCCACGTGATCAGTGCATGATCAGTCACGTGATCAGTGCATGATCAGCCACGTGATCAGTGCATGATCAGTCACGTGATCAGTGCATGATCAGCATTACGTGATCAGTGCATGATAGTCACGTGATCAGTGCATGAAGCATGGACAGTGCATGATCAGCCACGTGATCAGTGCATGATCAGCCACGTGATCAGTGCATGATAGCCACGTGATCAGTGCATGATCAGCCACGTGATCAGTGCATGATCAGTCACGTGATCAGTGCATGATCAGTCAGTGATCGCAGTGTGATCAGCCACGTGATCAGTGCATGATCAGACATGATCAGTGCATGATCAATACGTGATCAGTGCATGATCAGTCACGTGACCAGTACATGGTAGCTACGTGATCATTGCATGATCAGCCACGTGATCAGTGCATGATAGCCACGTGATCAGTGCATGATCAGTCACGTGATCAGTGCATGATCAGCCACGTGATCAGTGCATGATAGCCACGTGATCAGTGCATGATCAGCCACGTGATCAGTGCATGATCAGTCACGTGATCAGTGCATGATCAGCCACGTGATCAGTGCATGATCAGCCACGTGATCAGTGCATGATCAGCCACGTGATCAGTGCATGATCAGCCACGTGATCAGTGCATGATATCCACGTGATCAGTGCATGTCAGTCACGTGATCAGTGTATGATCAGCCACGTGATCAGTGCATGCTCAGTCACGTGATCAGTGCATGCTGAGCTGCGTGATTACTGTCTGCTCATCTGCTTGACAATTGCCAGCTGAGCTGCATGATTCCTGCCTGTCATCTGCTTGACAATTGCCAGCTGCTGTAATTCTGCCTGCTCAGCTGCTTGATTACTGCCAGCTGAGCAGCATGATCCTCACAGCTGAGTTCCATGATTATTGCCTGCTGACTGTTTGATCGTGCCTACTCAGCTCCTTTGTTTATTGCTCCAGAGGCACATGATCAGTGCATGATAGCAACATGATCAGTGCATGATCAGTCACGTGATCAGCTGCCATTAAGCCACGTGATCAGTGCATGATAGTCACGTGATCAGTGCATGATCAGTCACGGTATCAGTGCATGATCAGCCACGTGATCAGTGCATGATCAGTCACGTGATCAGTGCATGATCAGCCACGTGATCAGTGCATGACAGCACGTGATCAGTGCATGATCAGTCACGTGATCAGTGCATGATCAGTCACGTGATCAGTGCATGATCAGCCACGTGATCAGTGCATGATAGCCACGTGATCAGTGCATGATCAGTCACTGATGGTGCATGATCAGTCACGTGACAGTACATGGTAGCTACGTGATCACTGCATGATCAGCCACGTGAGCAGTGCATGATAGCCACGATCAGTGAGTGCATGATCAGTGATGATCACGCATCAGTCATGTGATCAGTGCATGATCAGCCACGTGATCAGTGCATGACCAGCCACGTGATCAGTGCATGATCAGCCACGTGATCAGTGCATGATCAGCCACGTGATCAGTGCATGATCAGTCATGATCAGTGCATGATCAGCCACGTGATCAGTGCATGATCAGCCACGTGATCAGTGCATGATCAGCCACGTGATCAGTGCATGATCAATTACGTGATCAGTGCATGATCAGTCACGTGACCAGTACATGGTAGCTATGGTGCTGATCATTGCTGATCAGCCACGTGATCAGTGCATGATCAGCCACGTGATCAGTGCATGATAGCCACGTGATCAGTGCATGATCAGTCATGTGATACGTGTGTGATCAGCCACGTGATCAGTGCATGATATCCACGTGATCAGTGCATGATAGCCACGTGATCAGTGCATGAGAGCCACGTGATCAGTGCATGATCAGTCACGTGATACAGTGTGATCAGCCACGTGATCAGTGCATGATGAGCCATGATCAGTGCATGATCAATTATGTGATCAGTGCATGATCAGTCACGTGATCAGTGCATGGTTGCTACGTGATCGTGCATGATCAGCCACGTGATCAGTGCATGATAGCCACGTGATCAGTGCATGATCAGCCACGTGATCAGTGCATGATCAGTCACGTGATCAGTGCATGATCAGTCACGTGATCAGTACATGATCAGTCACGTTAACAGTGCATGATCATTTACGTGATCTGTGCATGATCAGTCACGTGACCAGTATATGGTAGCTACGTGACCATTCCATGACGAACCACGTGAGCAGTGCATGATAGCCACGTGATGCATGATGAGTTACGTGAGCAGAGTATGATCAGCCACGTGATCAGTGCATGAGTGCCACGTGATCAGTGCATGATATGTCACGTGACAGGTGTGTGATCAGCCACGTGAACAGTGCATGTTCAGCCACGTGATCAGTGCCTGATAGCCACGTGATCAGTGCATGATCAGTTACGTGAGCAGTGTATGATCAGCCACGTGATCAGTGCATGGTCAGACACGTGAACAGTGTATGATCAGCCATGTGATCAGTGCCTGATATCCAAGTGATCAGTGCATGATCATCACGTGATCAGTGTATGATCAGCCACGTGAACAGTGCATGCTCAGTCACGTGATCAGGGCCTGCTGAGCTGCGTGATTACTGTCTGCTCATCTGCTTGACAATTGCCAGCTGAGCTGCACGATTCCTGCCTGTCATCTGCTTGACAATTGCCAGCTGTGCTGCGTAATTCCTGCCTGCTCAGCTGCTTGATTATTGCCAGCTGAGCAGCATGATTCCTCACAGCTGAGTTCCATGATTATTGCCTGCTGACTGTTTGATTCGTGCCTACTCAGCTCTTTGTTTATTGCCTCCAGAGGCACATGATCAGTGTATGATAGCAAACATGATCAGTGCATGATCAGTCACATGATCAGCGCCATTAAGTCACGTGATCACTACATAGTCATGTGATCAGTCCATGCTCAGTCACGGTATCAGTGCATGATCAGCCACGTGATCAGTGCATGATCAGCCACGTGATCAGTGCATGATAGCCACGTGATCAGTGCATGATCAGTCACGTGATCAGTGCATGATCAGGCACGTGATCAGTGCATGATCAGTCACGTGATCAGTGCATGATCAGTCACGTGATCAGTGCATGATCAGTCACGTGATCAGTGCATGATCAGCCACGTGATCAGTGCATGATCAGTCACGTGATCAGTGCATGATCAGCCACGTGATCAGTGCATGATCAGCCACGTGATCAGTGCATGATCAGTCACGTGATCAGTATATGGCAGGATCAGTGCATGATCAGCCACGTGATCAGTGCATGATAGCCACGTGATCAGTGCATGATCAGTCACGTGATCAGTGCATGATCAGTCACGTGATCAGTGCATGATGAAGTCACGTGATCAGTGCATGATCAATTGCTACGTGATCAGTGCATGATCAGTCACGTGATCAGTACATGATAGCTACGTGATCAGTGCATGATCAGCCACGTGATCAGTGCATGATAGCCACGTGATCAGTGCATGATCAGTCACGTGATCAGTGCATGATCATCCACGTGATCAGTGCATGATCAGTCATGATCAGTGCATGATAGCCACGTGATCAGTGCATGATCAGTCACGTGATCAGTGCATGATCAGCCACGTGATCAGTGCATGATAGCCATTGATCAGTGCATGATCAGCCAGTGATCAGTGCATGATCAGTCACGTGATCAGTATGATCAGCCACGTGATCAGTGCATGATCAGCCACGTGATCAGTGCATGATCAGCCACGTGATCAGTGCATGATCAGTTACGTGAGCAGTGTATGATCAGCCACGTGATCAGTGCATGGTCAGACACGTGAACAGTGTGATCAGCCACGTGATCAGTGCATGATATCCACGTGATCAGTGCATGATCAGTCACGTGATCAGTGCATGATCAGCCACGTGAACAGTGCATGCTCAGTCACGTGATCTGGGCCTGCTGAGCTGCGTGATTACTGTCTGCTCATCTGCTTGACAATTGCCAGCTGAGCTGCACGATTCCTGCCTGTCATCTGCTTGACAATTGCCAGCTGTGCTGCGTAATTCCTGCCTGCTCAGCTGCTTGATTATTGCCAGCTGAGCAGCATGATTCCTCACACCTGAGTTCCATGATTATTGCCTGCTGACTGTTTGATTCGTGCCTACTCAGCTCTTTGTTTATTGCCTCCAGAGGCACATGATCAGTGTATGATAGCAAACATGATCAGCGCATGATCAGTCACATGATCAGCGCCATTAAGTCACGTGATCACTACATGATAGTCATGTGATCAGTCCATGCTCAGTCACGGTATCAGTGCATGATCAGCCACGTGATCAGTGCATGATCTGCCACGTGATCAGTGCATGATCAGCCACGTGATCAGTGCATGATCAGTCACGTGATCAGTGCATGATATAGGCACGTGATCAGTGCATGATCAGCCACGTGATCAGTGCATGATAGCCACGTGATCAGTGCATGATCAGTCACCTGATGGGTGTATGATCAGTCACGTGACCTGTACATGGTAGCTACATGATCATTGCATGATCAGCCACGTGAGTAGTGCATGATAGCCACGTGATCAGTGCATGATCAGTCACGTGATCAGTGCATGATCAGTCACGTGATCAGTGCATGATAGTCACGTGATCAGTGCATGATCAGCCACGTGATCAGTGCATGATCAGTCACGTGATCAGTGCATGATAGCACGTGATCAGTGCATGATCAGCCACGTGATCAGTGCATGATAGCCACGTGATCAGTGCATGATCAGTCACGTGATCAGTGCATGATCAGCCACGTGATCAGTGCATGAGCAGTCACGTGATCAGTGCATGATATAGACGTGATCAGTGCATGATCAGTCACGTGATCAGTGCATGATCAGACACGTGATCAGTGCATGATAGCCACACAGTGCATGATAGCCACGATGATCGTCATGATCAGCCACGTGATCAGTGCATGATCAGCCGATGATCAGTGCATGATAGCCACGTGATCAGTGCATGATCAGCCATGATCAGTGCATGATCAGTTACGTGAGCAGTGCATGATCAGCCACGTGATCAGTGCATGGTCAGACACGTGAACAGTGTATGATCAGCCACGTGATCAGTGCATGATAGCCACGTGATCAGTGCATGATCAGTCACGTGATCAGTGTATGATCAGCCACGTGAACAGTGCATGCTCAGTCACGTGATCAGGGCCTGCTGAGCTGCGTGATTACTGTCTGCTCATCTGCTTGACAATTGCCAGCTGAGCTGCACGATTCCTGCCTGTCATCTGCTTGACAATTGTCAGCTGTGCTGCGTAATTCCTGCCTGCTCAGCTGCTTGATTGCCAGCTGAGCAGCATGATTCCTCACACCTGAGTTCCATGATTATTGCCTGCTGACTGTATGATTCGTGCCTACTCAGCTCTTTGTTTATTGCCTCCAGAGGCACATGATCAGTGTATGATAGCAAACATGATCAGTGCATGATCAGTCACATGATCAGCGCCATTAAGTCACGTGATCACTACATGATAGTCATGTGATCAGTCCATGCTCAGTCACGGTATCAGTGCATGATCAGCCACGTGATCAGTGCATGATCAGCCACGTGATCAGTGCATGATAGCCATGTGATCAGTGCATGATCAGTCACGTGATCAGTGCATGATCAGTCACGTGATCAGTGCATGATCAGCCACGTGATCAGTGCATGATCAGTCACGTGATCAGTGCATGATCAGTCACGTGATCAGTGCATGATCAGCCACGTGATCAGTGCATGATCAGCCACGTGATCAGTGCATGATCAGTCACGTGATCAGTGCATGATCAGTCACGTGACCAGTACATGGTAGCTACGTGATCAGTGCATGATCAGCCACGTGAGCAGTGCATGATAGCCACGTGATCAGTGCATGATCAGTCACGTGATCAGTGCATGATCAGTCACGTGATCAGTGCATGATCAGTCACACGTGATCAGTGCGCATGATCAGCCACGTGATCAGTGCATGATCAGCCACGATCAGTATGATAGCCACGTGATCAGTGCATGATCAGCCACGTGATCAGTGCATGATAGCCACGTGATCAGTGCATGATCAGTCACGTGATCAGTGCATGATCAGCCGTGATCAGTGCATGATCAGTCATGATCAGTGCATGATATCACGTGATCAGTGCATGATCAGTCACGTGATCAGTGCATGATCAGCCACGTGATCAGTGCATGATAGCCAGTGATCAGTGCATGATGGCAGCTGGTGATCAGTGCATGATGCCACGTGATCAGTGCATGATCAGCCACGTGATCAGTGCATGATCAGCCACGTGATCAGTGCATGATAGCCACGTGATCAGTGCATGATCAGTTACGTGAGCAGTGTATGATCAGCCACGTGATCAGTGCATGGTCAGACACGTGAACAGTGTATGATCAGCCACGTGATCAGTGCATGATATCCACGTGATCAGTGCATGATCAGTCACGTGATCAGTGTATGATCAGCCACGTGAACAGTGCATGCTCAGTCACGTGATCAGGGCCTGCTGAGCTGCGTGACTGTCTGCTCATCTGCTTGACAATTGCCAGCTGAGCTGCACGATTCCTGCCTGTCATCTGCTTGACAATTGCCAGCTGTGCTGCGATTCCTGCCTGCTCAGCTGCTTGATTATTGCCAGCTGAGCAGCATGATTCCTCACAGCTGAGTTCCATGATTATTGCCTGCTGACTGTTTGATTCGTGCCTACTCAGCTCTTTGTTTATTGCCTCCAGAGGCACATGATCAGTGTATGATAGCAAACATCAGCATGATCAGTCACATGATCAGCGCCATTAAGTCACGTGATCACTACATGATAGTCATGTGATCAGTCCATGCTCAGTCACGGTATCAGTGCATGATCAGCCACGTGATCAGTGCATGATCAGCCACGTGATCAGTGCATGATCAGCCACGTGATCAGTGCATGATCAGTCACGTGATCAGTGCATGATCAGGCACGTGATCAGTGCATGATCAGCCACGTGATCAGTGCATGATAGCCACGTGATCAGTGCATGATCAGTCACCTGATGGGTGTATGATCAGTCACGTGACCAGTACATGGTAGCTACATGATCATTGCATGATCAGCCACGTGAGTAGTGCATGATAGCCACGTGATCAGTGCATGATCAGTCACGTGATCAGTGCATGATCAGTCACGTGATCAGTGCATGATCAGTCACGTGATCAGTGCATGATCAATTCACGTGATCAGTGCATGATCAGTCACGTGATCAGTGCATGATAGCTACGTGATCAGTGCATGATCAGCCACGTGATCAGTGCATGATAGCCACGTGATCAGTGCATGATCAGTCGTGATGATCAGTGTACATCATCCACGTGATCAGTGCATGATCAGTCACGTGATCAGTGCATGATATCACGTGATCAGTGCATGATCAGTCACGTGATCAGTGCATGATCAGCCACGTGATCAGTGCATGATAGCCAGTGATCAGTGCATGATAGCCAGATGACGCATGATCAGTCACGTGATCATGCGTGTGATCAGCACGTGATCAGTGCATGATAGCCACGTGATCAGTGCATGATAGCCACGTGATCAGTGCATGATCAGTTACGTGATCAGTGCATGATCAGCCACGTGATCAGTGCATGGTCAGACACGTGAACAGTGTATGATCAGCCACGTGATCAGTGCATGATAGCCACGTGATCAGTGCATGATCAGTCACGTGATCAGTGCATGATCAGCCACGTGATCAGTGCATGATCAGTCACGTGATCAGGGCATGAGCTGCGTGATTACTGTCTGCTCATCTGCTTGACAATTGCCAGCTGAGCTGCACGATTCCTGCCTGTCATCTGCTTGACATTGTCAGCTGTGTGTGTATTCCTGCCTGCTCAGCTGCTTGATTATTGCCAGCTGAGCAGCATGATTCCTCACACCTGAGTTCCATGATTATTGCCTGCTGACTGTATGATTCGTGCCTACTCAGCTCTTTGTTTATTGCCTCCAGAGGCACATGATCAGTGTATGATAGCAAACATGATCAGTGCATGATCAGTCACATGATCAGTGCCATTAAGTCACGTGATCAGTGCATGATAGTCATGTGATCAGTCCATGCTCAGTCACGTGATCAGTGCATGATCAGCCACGTGATCAGTGCATGATCAGCCACGTGATCAGTGCATGATAGCCACGTGATCAGTGCATGATCAGTCACGTGATCAGTGCATGATCAGGCACGTGATCAGTGCATGATCAGCCACGTGATCAGTGCATGATCAGCCACGTGATCAGTGCATGATCAGTCACGTGATCAGTGCATGATCAGCCACGTGATCAGTGCATGATCAGCCACGTGATCAGTGCATGATCAGCCACGTGATCAGTGCATGATCAGTCACGTGATCAGTGCATGATCAGTCACGTGACCAGTACATGGTAGCTACGTGATCAGTGCATGATCAGCCACGTGAGCAGTGCATGATAGCCACGTGATCAGTGCATGATCAGCCACGTGATCAGTATGATCAGCCACGTGATCAGTGCATGATCAATTACGTGATCAGTGCATGATCAGTCACGTGATCAGTGCATGGTAGCACGTGATCAGTGCATGATCAGTCGTCAAAGTGATCAGTGCATGATCAGCCACGTGATCAGTGCATGATCAGCACGTGATCAGTGCATGATCATCCACGTGATCAGTGCATGATCAGTCACGTGATCAGTGCATGATAGCCACGTGATCAGTGCATGATCAGTCACGTGATCAGTGTATGATCAGCCACGTGATCAGTGCATGATAGCCAGTGATGAGTGCATGAGCAATGTGATCAGTGCATGATCAGTCACGTGATCAGTGTATGATCAGCCACGTGATCAGTGCATGATCAGCCACGTGATCAGTGCATGATCAGCCACGTGATCAGTGCATGATCAGTTACGTGAGCAGTGCATGATCAGCCACGTGATCAGTGCATGGTCAGACACGTGAACAGTGTATGATCAGCCACGTGATCAGTGCATGATAGCCACGTGATCAGTGCATGATCAGTCACGTGATCAGTGTATGATCAGCCACGTGAACAGTGCATGCTCAGTCACGTGATCTGGGCCTGCTGAGCTGCGTGATTACTGTCTGCTCATCTGCTTGACAATTGCCAGCTGAGCTGCACGATTCCTGCCTGTCATCTGCTTGACAATTGCCAGCTGTGCTGCGTAATTCCTGCCTGCTCAGCTGCTTGATTATTGCCAGCTGAGCAGCATGATTCCTCACACCTGAGTTCCATGATTATTGCCTGCTGACTGTTTGATTCGTGCCTACTCAGCTCTTTGTTTATTGCCTCCAGAGGCACATGATCAGTGTATGATAGCAAACATGATCAGTGCATGATCAGTCACATGATCAGCGCCATTGTCACGTGATCACTACATGATAGTCATGTGATCAGTCCATGCTCAGTCACGGTATCAGTGCATGATCAGCCACGTGATCAGTGCATGATCAGCCACGTGATCAGTGCATGAGGCCACGTGATCAGTGCATGATCAGTCACGTGATCAGTGCATGATCAGGCACGTGATCAGTGCATGATCAGCCACGTGATCAGTGCATGATAGCCACGTGATCAGTGCATGATCAGTCACCTGATGGGTGTATGATCAGTCACGTGACCAGTACATGGTAGCTACGTGATCATTGCATGATCAGCCACGTGAGTAGTGCATGATAGCCACGTGATCAGTGCATGATCAGTCACGTGATCAGTGCGATCAGTCACGTGATCAGTGCATGATAGCCACGTGATCAGTGCATGATCAGCCACGTGATCAGTGCATGATCACCACGTGATCAGTACATGAGTAGCACGTGATCATTGCATGATCAGCCACTGATCAGTGCATGATAGCCACGTGATCAGTGCATGATCAGTCGTGCATGATCAGTGCATGATCATCCACGTGATCAGTGCATGGCAGTCACGTGATCAGTGCATGATATAGACGTGATCAGTGCATGATCAGTCACGTGATCAGTAGCATCAACCACGTGATCAGTGCGATCGATAGCCAGTGATCAGTGCACACAGCTGTACGTGATCAGTGCATGATCAGTCACGTGATCAGTGTGTGATCAGCCACGTGAACAGTGCATGATCAGCCACGTGATCAGTGCATGATCAGCCACGTGATCAGTGCATGATCAGTTACGTGAGCAGTGTATGATCAGCCACGTGATCAGTGCATCAGACACGTGAACAGTGTATGATCAGCCACGTGATCAGTGCATGATAGCCACGTGATCAGTGCATGATCAGTCACGTGATCAGTGTATGATCAGCCACGTGAACAGTGCATGCTCAGTCACGTGATCTGGGCCTGCTGAGCTGCGTGATTACTGTCTGCTCATCTGCTTGACAATTGCCAGCTGAGCTGCACGATTCCTGCCTGTCATCTGCTTGACAATTGCCAGCTGTGCTGCGTAATTCCTGCCTGCTCAGCTGCTTGATTATTGCCAGCTGAGCAGCATGATTCCTCACACCTGAGTTCCATGATTATTGCCTGCTGACTGTTTGATTCGTGCCTACTCAGCTCTTTGTTTATTGCCTCCAGAGGCACATGATCAGTGTATGATAGCAAACATGATCAGTGCATGATCAGTCACATGATCAGTGCATTAAGTCACGTGATCAGTACATGATAGTCATGTGATCAGTGCATGCTCAGTCACGATCAGTGCATGATCAGCCACGTGATCAGTGCATGATCAGCCAGGTGATCAGTTCATGATAGCTTGTGATCAGTGCATGATCAGTCACGTGATCAGTGCATGATCAGCCACGTGATCAGTGCATGATCAGTCACGTGATCAGTGCATGATCAGTCACGTGATCAGTGCATGATCAGTCACGTGATCAGTGCATGATCAGCCACGTGATCAGTGCATGATCAGCCACGTGATCAGTGCATGATCAGTCACGTGATCAGTGCATGATCAGTCACGTGACCAGTACATGGTAGCACGTGATCAGTGCATGATCAGCCACGTGAGCAGTGCATGATAGCCACGTGATCAGTGCATGATCAGTCACGTGATCAGTGCATGATCACTCACGTGATCAGTGCATGATGAGTCACGTGATCAGCATGATCAATTACGTGATCAGTGCATGATCAGTCACGTGACCAGTACATAGTCACGTGATCAGTGCATGATCAGCCACGTGAGCAGTGCATGATAGCCACGTGATCAGTGCATGATCAGTCACGTGATCAGTGCATGATCATCACGTGATCAGTGCATGATCAGTCACGTGATCAGTGCATGATATAGACGTGATCAGTGCATGATCAGTCACGTGATCAGTGCATGATCAGTCACGTGATCAGTGCATGATAGCCAGTGATCAGTGCATGATAGCCAGTGATCAGTGCATGATCAGTCACGTGATCAGTGTGTGATCAGCCACGTGAACAGTGCATGATCAGCCACGTGATCAGTGCATGATAGCCACGTGATCAGTGCATGATCAGTTACGTGAGCAGTGTATGATCAGCCACGTGATCAGTGCATGGTCAGACACGTGAACAGTGTATGATCAGCCACGTGATCAGTGCATGATATCCAAGTGATCAGTGCATGATCAGTCACGTGATCAGTGTATGATCAGCCACGTGAACAGTGCATGCTCAGTCACGTGATCTGGGCCTGCTGAGCTGCGTGATTACTGTCTGCTCATCTGCTTGACAATTGCCAGCTGAGCTGCACGATTCCTGCCTGTCATCTGCTTGACAATTGCCAGCTGTGCTGCGTAATTCCTGCCTGCTCAGCTGCTTGATTATTGCCAGCTGAGCAGCATGATTCCTCACACCTGAGTTCCATGATTATTGCCTGCTGACTGTTTGATTCGTGCCTACTCAGCTCTTTGTTTATTGCCTCCAGAGGCACATGATCAGTGTATGATAGCAAACATGATCAGTGCATGATCAGTCACATGATCAGCGCCATTAAGTCACGTGATCACTACATGATAGTCATGTGATCAGTCCATGCTCAGTCACGGTATCAGTGCATGATCAGCCACGTGATCAGTGCATGATCAGCCACATGATCAGTGATGATCACGTGATCAGTGCATGGCAGTCACGTGATCAGTGCATGATATAGCACGTGATCAGTGCATGATCAGCCACGTGATCAGTGCATGATAGCCACGTGATCAGTGCATGATCAGTCACCTGATGGGTGTATGATCAGTCACGTGACCTGTACATGGTAGCTACATGATCATTGCATGATCAGCCACGTGAGTAGTGCATGATAGCCACGTGATCAGTGCATGATCAGTCACGTGATCAGTGCATGATCAGTCACGATCAGTGCATGATAGTCACGTGATCAGTGCATGATCAGCCACGTGATCAGTGCATGATCAGTCACGTGATCAGTGCATGATAGCCACGTGATCAGTGCATGATCAGTCACACGTGATCAGTGCATGATAGCCACGTGATCAGTGCATGATCAGTCACGTGATCAGTGCATGATCATCCGGTGATCAGTGCATGATCAGTCACGTGATCAGTGCATGATATAGACGTGATCAGTGCATGATCAGTCTCGTGATCAGTGCATGATCAGCCACGTGATCAGTGCATGATAGCCAGTGATCAGTGCATGATAGCCAGTGATCAGTGCATGATCAGTCACGTGATCAGTGCATGATCAGCCACGTGATCAGTGCATGATAGCCACGTGATCAGTGCATGATCAGCCACGTGATCAGTTACGTGAGCAGTGTATGATCAGCCACGTGATCAGTGCATGATCAGCCACGTGATCAGTGCATGATCAGCCACGTGATCAGTGCATGATCAGCCACGTGATCAGTGCATGATCAGTCACGTGATCAGTGTATGATCAGCCACGTGATCAGTGCATGATAGCCACGTGATCAGTGCATGATCAGTCACGTGATCAGTGTATGATCAGCCACGTGAACAGTGCATGCTCAGTCACGTGATCTGGGCCTGCTGAGCTGCGTGATTACTGTCTGCTCATCTGCTTGACAATTGCCAGCTGAGCTGCACGATTCCTGCCTGTCATCTGCTTGACAATTGCCAGCTGTGCTGCATAATTCCTGCCTGCTCAGCTGCTTGATTATTGCCAGCTGAGCAGCATGATTCCTCACAGCTGAGTTCCATGATTATTGCCTGCTGACTGTTTGATTCGTGCCTACTCAGCTCTTTGTTTATTGCCTCCAGAGGCACATGATCAGTGTATGATAGCAAACATGATCAGTGCATGATCAGCGCCATTAAGTCACGTGATCACTACACGATAGTCATGTGATCAGTCCATGCTCAGTCACGGTATCAGTGCATGATCAGCCACGTGATCAGTGCATGATCAGCCACGTGATCAGTGCATGATAGCCACGTGATCAGTGCATGATCAGTCACGTGATCAGTGCATGATCAGGCACGTGATCAGTGCATGATCAGCCACGTGATCAGTGCATGATAGCCACGTGATCAGTGCATGATCAGTCACATGATCAGTGCATGATCAGCCACGTGATCAGTGCATGATCAGTCACGTGATCAGTGCATGATATAGACGTGATCAGTGCATGATCAGTCACGTGATCAGTGCATGATCAGCCACGTGATCAGTGCATGATAGCCACGTGATCAGTGCATGATAGCCAGTGATCAGTGCATGATCAGTCACGTGATCAGTGCATGATCAGCCACGTGATCAGTGCATGATAGCCACGTGATCAGTGCATGATCAGCCACGTGATCAGTGCATGATCAGTCACGTGATCAGTGCATGATCAGCCACGTGATCAGTGCATGGTCAGCACGTGATCAGTGCATGATCAGCCACGTGATCAGTGCATGATAGCCACGTGATCAGTGCATGATCAGTCACGTGATCAGTGCATGATCAGCCACGTGATCAGTGCATGATCAGCCACGTGATCAGTGCATGATCAGTTACGTGATCAGTGCATGATCAGCCACGTGAGCAGTGCATGATAGCCACGTGATGTGTGCATGATGAGTTACGTGAGCAGAGTATGATCAGCCACGTGATCAGTGCATGAGTGCCACGTGATCAGTGCATGATATGTCACGTGACAGTGTGTGATCAGCCACGTGAACAGTGCATGATCAGCCACGTGATCAGTGCATGATAGCCACGTGATCAGTGCATGATCAGTTACGTGAGCAGTGTATGATCAGCCACGTGATCAGTGCATGGTCAGACACGTGAACAGTGTATGATCAGCCACGTGATCAGTGCATGATATCCAAGTGATCAGTGCATGATCATCACGTGATCAGTGTATGATCAGCCACGTGAACAGTGCATGCTCAGTCACGTGATCAGGGCCTGCTGAGCTGCGTGATTACTGTCTGCTCATCTGCTTGACAATTGCCAGCTGAGCTGCACGATTCCTGCCTGTCATCTGCTTGACAATTGCCAGCTGTGCTGCGTAATTCCTGCCTGCTCAGCTGCTTGATTATTGCCAGCTGAGCAGCATGATTCCTCACACCTGAGTTCCATGATTATTGCCTGCTGACTGTTTGATTCGTGCCTACTCAGCTCTTTGTTTATTGCCTCCAGAGGCACATGATCAGTGTATGATAGCAAACATGATCAGTGCATGATCAGTCACATGATCAGCGCCATTAAGTCACGTGATCACTACATGATAGTCATGTGATCAGTCCATGCTCAGTCACGGTATCAGTGCATGATCAGCCACGTGATCAGTGCATGATCAGCCAGGTGATCAGTTCATGATAGCTATGTGATCAGTGCATGATTTGTCACGTGATCAGTGCATGATCAGGCACGTGATCAGTGCATGATCAGCCACGTGATCAGTGCATGATCAGTCACGTGATCAGTGCATGATCAGTCACGTGATCAGTGCATGATCAGCCACGTGATCAGTGCATGATCAGCCACGTGATCAGTGCATGATCAGTCACGTGATCAGTGCATGATCAGTCACGTGACCAGTGCATGGTAGCACGTGATCAGTGCATGATCAGCCACGTGATCAGTGCATGATAGCCACGTGATCAGTGCATGATCAGTCACGTGATCAGTGCATGATCACCACGTGATCAGTGCATGATCAGTCACGTGATCAGTGCATGATCAGCCACGTGATCAGTGCATGATCAGTCACGTGACCAGTACATGGTAGCTACGTGATCAGTGCATGATCAGCCACGTGATCAGTGCATGATAGCCACGTGATCAGTGCATGATCAGTCACATGATCAGTGCATGATCATCCACGTGATCAGTGCATGATCAGTCATGTGATCAGTGCATGATATAGACGTGATCAGTGCATGATCAGTCACGTGATCAGTGCATGATCAGCCACGTGATCAGTGCATGATAGCCAGTGATCAGTGCATGATAGCCAGATGATCAGTGCATGATCAGTCACGTGATCAGTGCATGATCAGCCACGTGATCAGTGCATGATAGCCACGTGATCAGTGCATGATCAGCCACGTGATCAGTGCATGATCAGTCACGTGATCAGTGCATGATCAGCCACGTGATCAGTGCATGATCAGCCACGTGATCAGTGCATGATCAGCCACGTGATCAGTGCATGATAGCCACGTGATCAGTGCATGATCAGTCACGTGAACAGTGTATGATCAGCCACGTGATCAGTGCATGATAGCCACGTGATCAGTGCATGATCAGTCACGTGATCAGTGTATGATCAGCCACGTGAACAGTGCATGCTCAGTCACGTGATCTGGGCCTGCTGAGCTGCGTGATTACTGTCTGCTCATCTGCTTGACAATTGCCAGCTGAGCTGCACGATTCCTGCCTGTCATCTGCTTGACAATTGTCAGCTGTGCTGCGTAATTCCTGCCTGCTCAGCTGCTTGATTATTGCCAGCTGAGCAGCATGATTCCTCACACCTGAGTTCCATGATTATTGCCTGCTGACTGTTTGATTCGTGCCTACTCAGCTCTTTGTTTATAGCCTCCAGAGGCACATGATCAGTGTATGATAGCAAACATGATCAGTGCATGATCAGTCACATGATCAGTGCCATTAAGTCACGTGATCAGTACATGATAGTCATGTGATCAGTCCATGCTCAGTCACGTATCAGTGCATGATCAGCCACGTGATCAGTGCATGATCAGTTACGTGAGCAGTGTATGATCAGCCACGTGATCAGTGCATGGTCAGACACGTGATCAGTGTATGATCAGCCACGTGATCAGTGCATGATAGCCACGTGATCAGTGCATGATCAGTCACGTGATCAGTGTATGATCAGCCACGTGAACAGTGCATGCTCAGTCACGTGATCTGGGCCTGCTGAGCTGCGTGATTACCGTCTGCTCATCTGCTTGACAATTGCCAGCTGAGCTGCACGATTCCTGCCTGTCATCTGCTTGACAATTGTCAGCTGTGCTGCGTAATTCCTGCCTGCTCAGCTGCTTGATTATTGCCAGCTGAGCAGCATGATTCCTGAGTTCCATGATTATTGCCTGCTGACTGTATGATTCGTGCCTACTCAGCTCTTTGTTTATTGCCTCCAGAGGCACATGATCAGTGTATGATAGCAAACATGATCAGTGCATGATCAGTCACATGATCAGTGCCATTAAGTCACGTGATCACTACATGATAGTCATGTGATCAGTCCATGCTCAGTCACGGTATCAGTGCATGATCAGCCACGTGATCAGTGCATGATCAGCCAGGTGATCAGTGCATGATAGCTACGTGATCAGTGCATGATCAGTCACGTGATCAGTGCATGATCAGGCACGTGATCAGTGCATGATCAGCCACGTGATCAGTGCATGATCAGTCACGTGATCAGTGCATGATCAGTCACGTGATCAGTGCATGATCAGCCACGTGATCAGTGCATGATCAGCCACGTGATCAGTGCATGATCAATTACGTGATCAGTGCATGATCAGTCACGTGACCAGTATGGTAGCTAGTGATCATTGCATGATCAGCCACGTGAGCAGTGCATGATAGCCACGTGATCAGTGCATGATCAGTCACGTGATCAGTGCATGATCAGTCACGTGATCAGTGCATGATCAGTCACGTGATCAGTGCATGATCAATTACGTGATCAGTGCATGATCAGTCACGTGATCAGTGCATGGTAGCTACGTGATCAGTGCATGATCAGCCACGTGAGCAGTGCATGATAGCCACGTGATCAGTGCATGATCAGTCACGTGATCAGTGCATGATCAGCCACGTGATCAGTGCATGATCAGTCACGTGATCAGTGCATGATATACGTGATCAGTGCATGATCAGTCACGTGATCAGTGCATGATCAAGCCACGTGATCAGTGCATGATAGCCAGTGATGAGTGCATGATAGCCAGTGATCAGTGCATGATCAGTCACGTGATCAGTGTATGATCAGCCACGTGATCAGTGCATGATAGCCACGTGATCAGTGCATGATCAGCCACGTGATCAGTGCATGATCAGTTACGTGAGCAGTGTATGATCAGCCACGTGATCAGTGCATGGTCAGACACGTGAACAGTGTATGATCAGCCACGTGATCAGTGCATGATAGCCACGTGATCAGTGCATGATCAGTCACGTGATCAGTGTATGATCAGCCACGTGAACAGTGCATGCTCAGTCACGTGATCTGGGCCTGCTGAGCTGCGTGATTACTGTCTGCTCATCTGCTTGACAATTGCCAGCTGAGCTGCACGATTCCTGCCTGTCATCTGCTTGACAATTATCAGCTGTGCTGCGTAATTCCTGCCTGCTCAGCTGCTTGATTATTGCCAGCTGAGCAGCATGATTCCTCACACCTGAGTTCCATGATTATTGCCTGCTGACTGTTTGATTCGTGCCTACTCAGCTCTTTGTTTATTGCCTCCAGAGGCACATGATCAGTGTATGATAGCAAACATGATCAGCGCATGATCAGTCACATGATCAGCGCCATTAAGTCACGTGATCACTACATGATAGTCATGTGATCAGTCCATGCTCAGTCACGGTATCAGTGCATGATCAGCCACGTGATCAGTGCATGATCAGCCACGTGATCAGTGCATGATCAGCCACGTGATCAGTGCATGATCAGTCACGTGATCAGTGCATGACCAGGCACGTGATCAGTGCATGATCAGCCACGTGATCAGTGCATGATAGCCACGTGATCAGTGCATGATCAGTCACCTGATGGGTGTATGATCAGTCACGTGACCAGTACATGGTAGCTACATGATCATTGCATGATCAGCCACGTGAGTAGTGCATGATAGCCACGTGATCAGTGCATGATCAGTCACGTGATCAGTGCATGATCAGTCACGTGATCAGTGCATGATAGTCACGTGATCAGTGCATGATCAATTACGTGATCAGTGCATGATCAGTCACGTGATCAGTGCATGATAGCACGTGATCAGTGCATGATCAGCCACGTGAGCAGTGCATGATAGCCACGTGATCAGTGCATGATCAGTCATGATCAGTGCATGATCATCCCGTGATCAGTGCATGATCAGTCACGTGATCAGTGCATGATATCACGTGATCAGTGCATGATCAGTCACGTGATCAGTGCATGATCAGCCACGTGATCAGTGCATGATAGCCAGTGATCAGTGCATGATAGCCAGTGATCAGTGCATGATCAGTCACGTGATCAGTGCATGATCAGCCACGTGATCAGTGCATGATAGCCACGTGATCAGTGCATGATCAGCCACGTGATCAGTCACGTGAGCAGTGCATGATCAGCCACGTGATCAGTGCATGATCAGCCACGTGATCAGTGCATGATCAGCCACGTGATCAGTGCATGATAGCCACGTGATCAGTGCATGATCAGTCACGTGATCAGTGTATGATCAGCCACGTGATCAGTGCATGATAGCCACGTGATCAGTGCATGATCAGTCACGTGATCAGTGTATGATCAGCCACGTGAACAGTGCATGCTCAGTCACGTGATCTGGGCCTGCTGAGCTGCGTGATTACTGTCTGCTCATCTGCTTGACAATTGCCAGCTGAGCTGCACGATTCCTGCCTGTCATCTGCTTGACAATTGCCAGCTGTGCTGCGTAATTCCTGCCTGCTCAGCTGCTTGATTATTGCCAGCTGAGCAGCATGATTCCTCACAGCTGAGTTCCATGATTATTGCCTGCTGACTGTTTGATTCGTGCCTACTCAGCTCTTTGTTTATTGCCTCCAGAGGCACATGATCAGTGTATGATAGCAAACATGATCAGTGCATGATCAGTCACATGATCAGCGCCATTAAGTCACGTGATCACTACATGATAGTCATGTGATCAGTCCATGCTCAGTCACGGTATCAGTGCATGATCAGCCACGTGATCAGTGCATGATCAGCCACGTGATCAGTTCATGATAGCCACGTGATCAGTGCATGATCAGTCACGTGATCAGTGCATGATCAGGCAGGTGATCAGTGCATGATCAGCCACGTGATCAGTGCATGATAGCCACGTGATCAGTGCATGATCAGTCACATGATCAGTGCATGATCAGCCACGTGATCAGTGCATGATCAGTCACGTGATCAGTGCATGATCAGCCACGTGATCAGTGCATGATCAGTCACGTGATCAGTGCATGATCAGCCACGTGATCAGTGCATGATAGCCACGTGATCAGTGCATGATAGCCACGTGATCAGTGCATGATCAGTCACGTGATCAGTGCATGATCAGCCACGTGATCAGTGCATGATAGCCACGTGATCAGTGCATGATCAGCCACGTGATCAGTGCATGATCAGTCACGTGATCAGTGCATGATCAGCCACGTGATCAGTGCATGATCAGCACGTGATCAGTGCATGATCAGCCACGTGATCAGTGCATGATAGCCACGTGATCAGTGCATGATCAGTCACGTGATCAGTGCATGATCAGCCACGTGATCAGTGCATGATCAGCACGTGATCAGTGCATGATCAGTCACGTGATCAGTGCATGATCAGCCACGTGAGCAGTGCATTATAGCCACGTGATGTGTGCATGATCAGTTACGTGAGCAGTGTATGATCAGCCACGTGATCAGTGCATGAGTGCCACGTGATCAGTGCATGATATGTCACGTGACAGGTGTGTGATCAGCCACGTGAACAGTGCATGTTCAGCCACGTGATCAGTGCATGATAGCCACGTGATCAGTGCATGATCAGTTACGTGAGCAGTGTATGATCAGCCACGTGATCAGTGCATGGTCAGACACGTGAACAGTGTATGATCAGCCACGTGATCAGTGCATGATATCCAAGTGATCAGTGCATGATCATCACGTGATCAGTGTATGATCAGCCACGTGAACAGTGCATGCTCAGTCACGTGATCAGGGCCTGCTGAGCTGCGTGATTACTGTCTGCTCATCTGCTTGACAATTGCCAGCTGAGCTGCACGATTCCTGCCTGTCATCTGCTTGACAATTGCCAGCTGTGCTGCGTAATTCCTGCCTGCTCAGCTGCTTGATTATTGCCAGCTGAGCAGCATGATTCCTCACAGCTGAGTTCCATGATTATTGCCTGCTGACTGTATGATTCGTGCCTACTCAGCTCTTTGTTTATTGCCTCCAGAGGCACATGATCAGTGTATGATAGCAAACATGATCAGTGCATGATCAGTCACATGATCAGCGCCATTAAGTCACGTGATCACTACATGATAGTCATGTGATCAGTCCATGCTCAGTCACGGTATCAGTGCATGATCAGCCACGTGATCAGTGCATGATCAGCCACGTGATCAGTGCATGATAGCCATGTGATCAGTGCATGATCAGTCACGTGATCAGTGCATGATCAGTCAGGTGATCAGTGCATGATCAGCCACGTGATCAGTGCATGATCAGTCACGTGATCAGTGCATGATCAGTCACGTGATCAGTGCATGATCAGCCACGTGATCAGTGCATGATCAGCCACGTGATCAGTGCATGATCAGTCACGTGATCAGTGCATGATCAGTCACGTGACCAGTATATGGTAGCTACGTGATCATTGCATGATCAGCCACGTGAGCAGTGCATGATAGCCACGTGATCAGTGCATGATCAGTCACGTGATCAGTGCATGATCAGCCACGTGATCAGTGCATGATAGTCACGTGATCAGTGCATGATCAATTACGTGATCAGTGCATGATCAGTCACGTGACCAGTACATGGTAGCTACGTGATCATTGCATGATCAGCCACGTGATCAGTGCATGATAGCCACGTGATCAGTGCATGATCAGTCACATGATCAGTGTATGATCATCCACGTGATCAGTGCATGATCAGTCACGTGATCAGTGCATGATATAGACGTGATCAGTGCATGATCAGTCACGTGATCAGTGCATGATCAGCCACGTGATCAGTGCATGATAGCCAGTGATCAGTGCATGATAGCCAGATGATCAGTGCATGATCAGTCACGTGATCAGTGCATGATCAGCACGTGATCAGTGCATGATAGCCACGTGATCAGTGCATGATCAGCCACGTGATCAGTGCATGATCAGTCACGTGATCAGTGCATGATCAGCCACGTGATCAGTGCATGATCAGCCACGTGATCAGTGCATGATCAGCCACGTGATCAGTGCATGATAGCCACGTGATCAGTGCATGATCAGTTACGTGATCAGTGCATGATCAGCCACGTGATCAGTGCATGATAGCCACGTGATCAGTGCATGATCAGTCACGTGATCAGTGTATGATCAGCCACGTGAACAGTGCATGCTCAGTCACGTGATCTGGGCCTGCTGAGCTGCGTGATTACTGTCTGCTCATCTGCTTGACAATTGCCAGCTGAGCTGCACGATTCCTGCCTGTCATCTGCTTGACAATTGCCAGCTGTGCTGCGTAATTCCTGCCTGCTCAGCTGCTTGATTATTGCCAGCTGAGCAGCATGATTCCTCACACCTGAGTTCCATGATTATTGCCTGCTGACTGTTTGATTCGTGCCTACTCAGCTCTTTGTTTATTGCCTCCAGAGGCACATGATCAGTGTATGATAGCAAACATGATCAGTGCATGATCAGTCACATGATCAGCGCCATTAAGTCACGTGATCACTACATGATAGTCATGTGATCAGTCCATGCTCAGTCACGGTATCAGTGCATGATCAGCCACGTGATCAGTGCATGATCAGCCACGTGATCAGTGCATGATCAGCCACGTGATCAGTGCATGATCAGTCACGTGATCAGTGCATGATCAGGCACGTGATCAGTGCATGATCAGCCACGTGATCAGTGCATGATAGCCACGTGATCAGTGCATGATCAGTCACCTGATGGGTGTATGATCAGTCACGTGACCAGTACATGGTAGCTACATGATCATTGCATGATCAGCCACGTGAGTAGTGCATGATAGCCACGTGATCAGTGCATGATCAGTCACGTGATCAGTGCATGATCAGTCACGTGATCAGTGCATGATCAGTCACGTGATCAGTGCATGATCAGCCACGTGATCAGTGCATGATCAGTCACGTGATCAGTGCATGATCAGCCACGTGATCAGTGCATGATCAGTCACGTGATCAGTGCATGATATAGACGTGATCAGTGCATGATCAGTCACGTGATCAGTGCATGATAGCCACGTGATCAGTGCATGATCAGTCACGTGATCAGTGCATGATCAGTCACGTGACCAGTACATGGTAGCTACATGATCAGTGCATGATCAGCCACGTGATCAGTGCATGATAGCCACGTGATCAGTGCATGATCAGTCACGTGATCAGTGCATGATCAGTCACGTGATCAGTGCATGATCAGCCACGTGATCAGTGCATGATCAGCCACGTGATCAGTGCATGATAGCTACGTGATCAGTGCATGATCAGTCACGTGATCAGTGCATGATCAGGCACGTGATCAGTGCATGATCAGCCACGTGATCAGTGCATGATAGCCACGTGATCAGTGCATGATCAGTCACGTGATCAGTGCATGATCAGTCACTGACCAGTGCATGGTAGCTACGTGATCATTGCATGATCAGCCACGTGATCAGTGCATGATAGCCACGTGATCAGTGCATGATCAGTCACGTGATCAGTGCATGATCAGTCATGTGATCAGTGCATGATCAGGCACGTGATCAGTGCATGATCAGCCACGTGATCAGTGCATGATAGCCACGTGATCAGTGCATGATCAGTCACGTGATCAGTGCATGATCAGTCACGTGATCAGTGCATGATCAGCCACGTG
Source organism: Bos javanicus (assembly GCF_032452875.1). Classification (NCBI taxonomy): domain Eukaryota; kingdom Metazoa; phylum Chordata; class Mammalia; order Artiodactyla; family Bovidae; genus Bos; species Bos javanicus. The sequence goes on along the minus strand of NW_026894156.1, from coordinate 156,661 downwards.
ATCAGTGCATGATCAGCCACGTGATCAGTGCATGATCAATTACGTGATCAGTGCATGATCAGTCACGTGATCAGTGCATGGTAGCTACGTGATCAGTGCATGATCAGCCACGTGATCAGTGCATGATAGCCACGTGATCAGTGCATGATCAGTCACGTGATCAGTGCATGATCAGCCACGTGATCAGTGCATGATCAGCCACGTGATCAGTGCATGATCAATCACGTGATCAGTGCATGATCAGTCACGTGACCAGTACATGGTAGCTACGTGATCATTGCATGATCAGCCACGTGATCAGTGCATGATAGCCACGTGATCAGTGCATGATAGCCACGTGATCAGTGCATGATCAGTCATGTGATACGTGTGTGATCAGCCACGTGATCAGTGCATGATAGCCACGTGATCAGTGCATGATAGCCACGTGATCAGTGCATGATCAGTCACGTGATACATGTGTGATCAGCCACGTGATCAGTGCATGATGAGCCGTGATCAGTGCAGGATCAATTACGTGATCAGTGCATGATCAGTCACGTGACCAGTACATGGTTGCTACGTGATCGTTGCATGATCAGCCACGTGAGCAGAGCATGATAGCCACGTGATCAGTGCATGATCAGTCACGTGATCAGTACATGATCAGTCACGTGAACAGTGCATGATCATTTACGTGATCTGTGCATGATCAGTCACGTGACCAGTATATGGTAGCTACGTGATCATTCCATGACAGCCACGTGAGCAGTGCATGATAGCCACGTGATGTGTGCATGATGAGTTACGTGAGCAGAGTATGATCAGCCACGTGATCAGTGCATGAGTGCCACGTGATCAGTGCATGATATGTCACGTGACAGGTGTGTGATCAGCCACGTGAACAGTGCATGTTCAGCCACGTGATCAGTGCATGATAGCCACGTGATCAGTGCATGATCAGTTACGTGAGCAGTGTATGATCAGCCACGTGATCAGTGCATGGTCAGACACGTGACAGTGTATGATCAGCCACGTGATCAGTGCATGATATCCACGTGATCAGTGCATGATCAGTCACGTGATCTGGGCCTGCTGAGCTGCGTGATTACTGTCTGCTCATCTGCTTGACAATTGCCAGCTGAGCTGCACGATTCCTGCCTGTCATCTGCTTGACAATTGCCAGCTGTGCTGCGTAATTCCTGCCTGCTCAGCTGCTTGATTATTGCCAGCTGAGCAGCATGATTCCTCACAGCTGAGTTCCATGATTATTGCCTGCTGACTGTTTGATTCGTGCCTACTCAGCTCTTTGTTTATTGCCTCCAGAGGCACATGATCAGTGTATGATAGCAAACATGATCAGTGCATGATCAGTCACATGATCAGCGCCATTAAGTCACGTGATCACTACATGATAGTCATGTGATCAGTCCATGCTCAGTCACGGTATCAGTGCATGATCAGCCACGTGATCAGTGCATGATCTGTCACATGATTAGTGTATGATCATCCACGTGATCAGTGCATGGCAGTCATGTGATCAGTGCATGATATAGACGTGATCAGTGCATGATCAGTCACGTGATCAGTGCATGATAGCCACGTGATCAGTGCATGATCAGTCACCTGATGGGTGTATGATCATTCACGTGACCTGTACATGGTAGCTACATGATCATTGCATGATCAGCCACGTGAGTAGTGCATGATAGCCACGTGATCAGTGCATGATCAGTCACGTGATCAGTGCATGATCAGTCATGTGATCAGTGCATGATCAGGCACGTGATCAGTGCATGATCAGCCACGTGATCAGTGCATGATAGCCACGTGATCAGTGCATGATCAGTCACGTGATCAGTGCATGATCAGTCACGTGATCAGTGCATGATCAGCCACGTGATCAGTGCATGATCAGTCACGTGATCAGTATATGTAGCTACGTGATCAGTGCATGACAGCCACGTGATCAGTGCATGATAGCCACGTGATCAGTGCATGATCAGTTACGTGATCAGTGTATGATCAGCCACGTGATCAGTGCATGAGTGCCACGTGATCAGTGCATGATATAGTCACGTGATCAGTGCATGATCAGCCACGTGATCAGTGCATGATCAGCCACGTGATCAGTGCATGATAGCCACGTGATCAGTGCATGATCAGTCACGTGATCAGTGCATGATCAGCCACGTGATCAGTGCATGATCAGTCACGTGATCAGTGTATGATCAGCCACGTGATCAGTGCATGATAGCCACGTGATCAGTGCATGATCAGTCACGTGATCAGTGCATGATCAGTCACGTGATGCATGGTAGCCACGTGATCAGTGCATGATCAGCCACGTGATCAGTGCATGATAGCCACGTGATCAGTGCATGATCAGTCACGTGATCAGTGCATGATCAGCCACGTGATCAGTGCATGATCAGCCACGTGATCAGTGCATGATCAGCCACGTGATCAGTGCATGATCAGTCACGTGATCAGTGCATGATCAGCCACGTGATCAGTGCATGATCAGTCACGTGATCAGTGCATGATATCACGTGATCAGTGCATGATCAGTCACGTGATCAGTGCATGATCAGCCACGTGATCAGTGCATGATCAGTCACTGATCAGTGCATGATCAGTCACGTGATCAGTGTACATGGTAGCTACATGATCAGTGCATGATCAGCCACGTGATAGTGCATGATAGCCACGTGATCAGTGCATGATAGTCACGTGATCAGTGCATGATCAGTCACGTGATCAGTGCATGATCAGCCACGTGATCAGTGCATGATCAGCCACGTGATCAGTGCATGATAGCCACGTGATCAGTGCATGATCAGTCACGTGATCAGTGCATGATCAGGCACGTGATCAGTGCATGATCAGCCACGTGATCAGTGCATGATAGCCACGTGATCAGTGCATGATCAGTCACGTGATCAGTGCATGATCAGTCACGTGATCAGTACATGGTAGCTACGTGATCAGTGCATGATCAGCCACGTGATCAGTGCATGATAGCCACGTGATCAGTGCATGATCAGTCACGTGATCAGTGCATGATCAGTCATGATCAGTGCATGATCAGGCACGTGATCAGTGCATGATCAGCCACGTGATCAGTGCATGATAGCCACGTGATCAGTGCATGATCAGTCACGTGATCAGTGCATGATCAGTCACGTGATCAGTGCATGATCAGCCACGTGATCAGTGCATGATCAGCCACGTGATCAGTGCATGATCAATCACGTGATCAGTGCATGATCAGTCACGTGACCAGTACATGGTAGCTACGTGATCATTGCATGATCAGCCACGTGATCAGTGCATGATAGCCACGTGATCAGTGCATGATCAGTCACGTGATCAGTGCATGATCAGCCACGTGATCAGTGCATGATCAGCCACGTGATCAGTGCATGATCAGCCACGTGATCAGTGCATGATCAGTCACGTGATCAGTGCATGTAGCCACGTGATCAGTGCATGATCAGCCACGTGATCAGTGCATGATAGCCACGTGATCAGTGCATGATAGCCACGTGATCAGTGCATGATCAGTCACGTGATCAGTGCATGATCAGCCACGTGATCAGTGCATGATAGCCACGTGATCAGTGCATGATCAGCCACGTGATCAGTGCATGATAGCCACGTGATCAGTGCATGATCAGTCACGTGATCAGTGCATGATCAGTCACGTGAACAGTGCATGATCATTTACGTGATCTGTGCATGATCAGTCACGTGACCAGTATATGGTAGCTACGTGATCATTCCATGACGAGCCACGTGAGCAGTGCATGATAGCCACGTGATGTGTGCATGATGAGTTACGTGAGCAGAGTATGATCAGCCACGTGATCAGTGCATGAGTGCCACGTGATCAGTGCATGATATGTCACGTGACAGGTGTGTGATCAGCCACGTGAACAGTGCATGTTCAGCCACGTGATCAGTGCATGATAGCCACGTGATCAGTGCATGATCAGTTACGTGAGCAGTGTATGATCAGCCACGTGATCAGTGCATGGTCAGACACGTGAACAGTGTATGATCAGCCACGTGATCAGTGCATGATATCCAAGTGATCAGTGCATGATCATCACGTGATCAGTGTATGATCAGCCACGTGAACAGTGCATGCTCAGTCACGTGATCAGGGCCTGCTGAGCTGCGTGATTACTGTCTGCTCATCTGCTTGACAATTGCCAGCTGAGCTGCACGATTCCTGCCTGTCATCTGCTTGACAATTGCCAGCTGTGCTGCGTAATTCCTGCCTGCTCAGCTGCTTGATTATTGCCAGCTGAGCAGCATGATTCCTCACAGCTGAGTTCCATGATTATTGCCTGCTGACTGTTTGATTCGTGCCTACTCAGCTCTTTGTTTATTGCCTCCAGAGGCACATGATCAGTGTATGATAGCAAACATGATCAGTGCATGATCAGTCACATGATCAGCGCCATTAAGTCACGTGATCACTACATGATAGTCATGTGATCAGTCCATGCTCAGTCACGGTATCAGTGCATGATCAGCCACGTGATCAGTGCATGATCAGCCACGTGATCAGTTCATGATAGCCATGTGATCAGTGCATGATCAGTCACGTGATCAGTGCATGATCAGGCACGTGATCAGTGCATGATCAGTCACGTGATCAGTGCATGATCAGTCACGTGATCAGTGCATGATCAGTCACGTGATCAGTGCATGATCAGCCACGTGATCAGTGCATGATCAGCCACGTGATCAGTGCATGATCAATTACGTGATCAGTGCATGATCAGTCACGTGATCAGTGCATGGTAGCACGTGATCATTGCATGATCAGCCACGTGATCAGTGCATGATAGCCACGTGATCAGTGCATGATCAGTCACGTGATCAGTGCATGATCACTCACGTGATCAGTGCATGATCAGTCACGTGATCAGTGCATGATCAGCCACGTGATCAGTGCATGATCAGTCACGTGACCAGTACATGGTAGCACGTGATCAGTGCATGATCAGCCACGTGATCAGTGCATGATAGCCACGTGATCAGTGCATGATCAGTCACATGATCAGTGCATGATCATCCGTGATCAGTGCATGATCAGTCACGTGATCAGTGCATGATATAGACGTGATCAGTGCATGATCAGTCACGTGATCAGTATGATCAGCCACGTGATCAGTGCATGATAGCCAGTGATCAGTGCATGATAGCCAGTGATCAGTGCATGATCAGTCACGTGATCAGTGCATGATCAGCCACGTGATCAGTGCATGATCAGCCACGTGATCAGTGCATGATCAGCCACGTGATCAGTGCATGATCAGTTACGTGAGCAGTGTATGATCAGCCACGTGATCAGTGCATGGTCAGACACGTGAACAGTGTATGATCAGCCACGTGATCAGTGCATGATAGCCACGTGATCAGTGCATGATCAGTCACGTGATCAGTGTATGATCAGCCACGTGAACAGTGCATGCTCAGTCACGTGATCAGGGCCTGCTGAGCTGCGTGATTACTGTCTGCTCATCTGCTTGACAATTGCCAGCTGAGCTGCACGATTCCTGCCTGTCATCTGCTTGACAATTGCCAGCTGTGCTGCGTAATTCCTGCCTGCTCAGCTGCTTGATTATTGCCAGCTGAGCAGCATGATTCCTCACAGCTGAGTTCCATGATTATTGCCTGCTGACTGTTTGATTCGTGCCTACTCAGCTCTTTGTTTATTGCCTCCAGAGGCACATGATCAGTGTATGATAGCAAACATGATCAGCGCATGATCAGTCACATGATCAGCGCCATTAAGTCACGTGATCACTACATGATAGTCATGTGATCAGTCCATGCTCAGTCACGGTATCAGTGCATGATCAGCCACGTGATCAGTGCATGATCAGCCAGGTGATCAGTGCATGATAGCCATGTGATCAGTGCATGAGTCACGTGATCAGTGCATGATCAGGCAGGTGATCAGTGCATGATCAGCCACGTGATCAGTGCATGATAGCCACGTGATCAGTGCATGATCAGTCACCTGATGGGTGTATGATCAGTCACGTGACCAGTACATGGTAGCTACATGATCATTGCATGATCAGCCACGTGAGTAGTGCATGATAGCCACGTGATCAGTGCATGATCAGTCACGTGATCAGTGCATGATCAGTCACGTGATCAGTGCATGATCAGTCACGTGATCAGTGCATGATCAGCCACGTGATCAGTGCATGATCAGTCACGTGATCAGTGCATGATCATCCACGTGATCAGTGCATGATCAGTCATGTGATCAGTGCATGATATAGACGTGATCAGTGCATGATCAGTCACGTGATCAGTGCATGATAGCCACGTGATCAGTGCATGATCAGTCACGTGATCAGTGTATGATCAGTCACGTGACCAGTACATGGTAGCTACATGATCATTGCATGATCAGCCACGTGATAGTGCATGATAGCCACGTGATCAGTGCATGATCAGTCACGTGATCAGTGCATGATCAGTCACGTGATCAGTGCATGATCAGCCACGTGATCAGTGCATGATCAGCCACGTGATCAGTGCATGATAGCCACGTGATCAGTGCATGATCAGTCACGTGATCAGTGCATGATCAGCCACGTGATCAGTGCATGATCAGCCACGTGATCAGTGCATGATAGCCACGTGATCAGTGCATGATCAGTCACGTGATCAGTGCATGATCAGTCACGTGACAGTACATGATAGCTACGTGATCAGTGCATGATCAGCCACGTGATCAGTGCATGATAGCCACGTGATCAGTGCATGATCAGTCACGTGATCAGTGCATGATCAGTCACGTGATCAGTGCATGATCAGCCACGTGATCAGTGCATGATCAGCCACGTGATCAGTGCATGATAGCCACGTGATCAGTGCATGATCAGCCACGTGATCAGTGCATGATAGCCACGTGATCAGTGCATGATCAGTCACGTGATCAGTGCATGATCAGTCACGTGAACAGTGCATGATCATTTACGTGATCAGTGCATGATCAGTCACGTGACCAGTATATGGTAGCTACGTGATCATTCCATGACGAGCCACGTGAGCAGTGCATGATAGCCACGTGATCATGATGCACGTGATCAGTGCCACGTGATCAGTGCATGATATGTCACGTGACAGGTGTGTGATCAGCCACGTGAACAGTGCATGTTCAGCCACGTGATCAGTGCATGATAGCCACGTGATCAGTGCATGATCAGTTACGTGAGCAGTGTATGATCAGCCACGTGATCAGTGCATGGTCAGACACGTGAACAGTGTATGATCAGCCACGTGATCAGTGCATGATATCCAAGTGATCAGTGCATGATCATCACGTGATCAGTGTATGATCAGCCACGTGAACAGTGCATGCTCAGTCACGTGATCAGGGCCTGCTGAGCTGCGTGATTACTGTCTGCTCATCTGCTTGACAATTGCCAGCTGAGCTGCACGATTCCTGCCTGTCATCTGCTTGACAATTGCCAGCTGTGCTGCGTAATTCCTGCCTGCTCAGCTGCTTGATTATTGCCAGCTGAGCAGCATGATTCCTCACAGCTGAGTTCCATGATTATTGCCTGCTGACTGTTTGATTCGTGCCTACTCAGCTCTTTGTTTATTGCCTCCAGAGGCACATGATCAGTGTATGATAGCAAACATGATCAGTGCATGATCAGTCACATGATCAGCGCCATTAAGTCACGTGATCACTACATGATAGTCATGTGATCAGTCCATGCTCAGTCACGGTATCAGTGCATGATCAGCCACGTGATCAGTGCATGATCAGCCACGTGATCAGTGCATGATAGCCACGTGATCAGTGCATGATCAGTCACGTGATCAGTGCATGACCAGGCACGTGATCAGTGCATGATCAGTCACGTGATCAGTGCATGATCAGTCACGTGATCAGTGCATGATCAGTCACGTGATCAGTGCATGATCAGCCACGTGATCAGTGCATGATCAGCCACGTGATCAGTGCATGATCAGTCACGTGATCAGTGCATGATCAGTCACGTGATCAGTGCATGGTAGCCACGTGATCAGTGCATGATCAGCCACGTGAGCAGTGCATGATAGCCACGTGATCAGTGCATGATCAGTCACGTGATCAGTGCATGATCAGTCACGTGATCAGTGCATGATCAGTCACGTGATCAGTGCATGATCAATTACGTGATCAGTGCATGATCAGTCACGTGATCAGTGCATGGTAGCTACGTGATCAGTGCATGATCAGCCACGTGATCAGTGCATGATAGCCACGTGATCAGTGCATGATCAGTCACATGATCAGTGCATGATCATCCACGTGATCAGTGCATGATCAGTCACGTGATCAGTGCATGATATAGACGTGATCAGTGCATGATCAGTCACGTGATCAGTGCATGATCAGCCACGTGATCAGTGCATGATAGCCAGTGATCAGTGCATGATAGCCAGTGATCAGTGCATGATCAGTCACGTGATCAGTGCATGATCAGCCACGTGATCAGTGCATGATAGCCACGTGATCAGTGCATGATCAGCCACGTGATCAGTGCATGATCAGTTACGTGATCAGTGTATGATCAGCCACGTGATCAGTGCATGGTCAGACACGTGATCAGTGTATGATCAGCCACGTGATCAGTGCATGATAGCCACGTGATCAGTGCATGATCAGTCACGTGATCAGTGTATGATCAGCCACGTGAACAGTGCATGCTCAGTCACGTGATCAGGGCCTGCTGAGCTGCGTGATTACTGTCTGCTCATCTGCTTGACAATTGCCAGCTGAGCTGCACGATTCCTGCCTGTCATCTGCTTGACAATTATCAGCTGTGCTGCGTAATTCCTGCCTGCTCAGCTGCTTGATTATTGCCAGCTGAGCAGCATGATTCCTCACACCTGAGTTCCATGATTATTGCCTGCTGACTGTTTGATTCGTGCCTACTCAGCTCTTTGTTTATTGCCTCCAGAGGCACATGATCAGTGTATGATAGCAAACATGATCAGTGCATGATCAGTCACATGATCAGCGCCATTAAGTCACGTGATCACTACATGATAGTCATGTGATCAGTCCATGCTCAGTCACGGTATCAGTGCATGATCAGCCACGTGATCAGTGCATGATCAGCCACGTGATCAGTGCATGATAGCTACGTGATCAGTGCATGATCAGTCACGTGATCAGTGCATGACCAGGCAGTGATCAGTGCATGATCAGCCACGTGATCAGTGCATGATAGCCACGTGATCAGTGCATGATCAGTCACTGATGGGTGTATGATCAGTCACGTGACCAGTACATGGTAGCTACATGATCATTGCATGATCAGCCACGTGAGTAGTGCATGATAGCCACGTGATCAGTGCATGATCAGTCACGTGATCAGTGCATGATCAGTCACGTGATCAGTGCATGATAAGTCACGTGATCAGTGCATGATCAGTCACGTGATCAGTGCATGATCAGTCACGTGATCAGTGCATGATCAGTCACGTGATCAGTGCATGATCAGCCACGTGATCAGTGCATGATAGCCACGTGATCAGTGCATGATCAGTCACGTGATCAGTGCATGATCAGTCACGTGATCAGTGCATGATCAGCCACGTGATCAGTGCATGATCAGCCACGTGATCAGTGCATGATCAATCACGTGATCAGTGCATGATCAGTCACGTGATCAGTGCATGGTAGCTACGTGATCAGTGCATGATCAGCCACGTGATCAGTGCATGATAGCCACGTGATCAGTGCATGATCAGTCACGTGATCAGTGCATGATCAGTCACGTGATCAGTGCATGATCAGCCACGTGATCAGTGCATGATCAATCACGTGATCAGTGCATGATCAGTCACGTGACCAGTACATGGTAGCTACGTGATCATTGCATGATCAGCCACGTGATCAGTGCATGATAGCCACGTGATCAGTGCATGATAGCCACGTGATCAGTGCATGATCAGTCATGTGATACGTGTGTGATCAGCCACGTGATCAGTGCATGATATCCACGTGATCAGTGCATGATAGCCACGTGATCAGTGCATGAGAGCCACGTGATCAGTGCATGATCAGTCACGTGATACATGTGTGATCAGCCACGTGATCAGTGCATGATGAGCCACGTGATCAGTGCATGATCAATTACGTGATCAGTGCATGATCAGTCACGTGACCAGTACATGGTTGCTACGTGATCATTGCATGATCAGCCACGTGAGCAGAGCATGATAGCCACGTGATCAGTGCATGATCAGTCACGTGATCAGTACATGATCAGTCACGTGAACAGTGCATGATCATTTACGTGATCAGTGCATGATCAGTCACGTGACCAGTATATGGTAGCTACGTGATCATTCCATGACGAGCCACGTGAGCAGTGCATGATAGCCACGTGATGTGTGCATGATGAGTTACGTGAGCAGAGTATGATCAGCCACGTGATCAGTGCATGAGTGCCACGTGATCAGTGCATGATATGTCACGTGACAGGTGTGTGATCAGCCACGTGAACAGTGCATGTTCAGCCACGTGATCAGTGCATGATAGCCACGTGATCAGTGCATGATCAGTTACGTGAGCAGTGTATGATCAGCCACGTGATCAGTGCATGGTCAGACACGTGAACAGTGTATGATCAGCCACGTGATCAGTGCATGATATCCAAGTGATCAGTGCATGATCATCACGTGATCAGTGTATGATCAGCCACGTGAACAGTGCATGCTCAGTCACGTGATCAGGGCCTGCTGAGCTGCGTGATTACTGTCTGCTCATCTGCTTGACAATTGCCAGCTGAGCTGCACGATTCCTGCCTGTCATCTGCTTGACAATTGCCAGCTGTGCTGCGTAATTCCTGCCTGCTCAGCTGCTTGATTATTGCCAGCTGAGCAGCATGATTCCTCACAGCTGAGTTCCATGATTATTGCCTGCTGACTGTTTGATTCGTGCCTACTCAGCTCTTTGTTTATTGCCTCCAGAGGCACATGATCAGTGTATGATAGCAAACATGATCAGTGCATGATCAGTCACATGATCAGCGCCATTAAGTCACGTGATCACTACATGATAGTCATGTGATCAGTCCATGCTCAGTCACGGTATCAGTGCATGATCAGCCACGTGATCAGTGCATGATCAGCCACGTGATCAGTTCATGATAGCTATGTGATCAGTGCATGATCAGTCACGTGATCAGTGCATGATCAGGCAGGTGATCAGTGCATGATCAGTCACGTGATCAGTGCATGATCAGTCACGTGATCAGTGCATGATCAGTCACGTGATCAGTGCATGATCAGCCACGTGATCAGTGCATGATCAGCCACGTGATCAGTGCATGATCAGTCACGTGATCAGTGCATGATCAGTCACGTGACCAGTACATGGTAGCTACGTGATCATTGCATGATCAGCCACGTGAGCAGTGCATGATAGCCACGTGATCAGTGCATGATCAGTCACGTGATCAGTGCATGATCAGTCACGTGATCAGTGCATGATCAGTCACGTGATCAGTGCATGATCAATTACGTGATCAGTGCATGATCAGTCACGTGACCAGTACATGGTAGCTACGTGATCATTGCATGATCAGCCACGTGATCAGTGCATGATAGCCACGTGATCAGTGCATGATCAGTCACGTGATCAGTGCATGATCATCCACGTGATCAGTGCATGATCAGTCACGTGATCAGTGCATGATATAGACGTGATCAGTGCATGATCAGTCACGTGATCAGTGCATGATCAGCCACGTGATCAGTGCATGATAGCCAGTGATCAGTGCATGATAGCCAGTGATCAGTGCATGATCAGTCACGTGATCAGTGCATGATCAGCCACGTGATCAGTGCATGATAGCCACGTGATCAGTGCATGATCAGCCACGTGATCAGTGCATGATCAGTTACGTGAGCAGTGTATGATCAGCCACGTGATCAGTGCATGGTCAGACACGTGAACAGTGTATGATCAGCCACGTGATCAGTGCATGATAGCCACGTGATCAGTGCATGATCAGTCACGTGATCAGTGTATGATCAGCCACGTGAACAGTGCATGCTCAGTCACGTGATCAGGGCCTGCTGAGCTGCGTGATTACTGTCTGCTCATCTGCTTGACAATTGCCAGCTGAGCTGCACGATTCCTGCCTGTCATCTGCTTGACAATTATCAGCTGTGCTGCGTAATTCCTGCCTGCTCAGCTGCTTGATTATTGCCAGCTGAGCAGCATGATTCCTCACAGCTGAGTTCCATGATTATTGCCTGCTGACTGTTTGATTCGTGCCTACTCAGCTCTTTGTTTATTGCCTCCAGAGGCACATGATCAGTGTATGATAGCAAACATGATCAGCGCATGATCAGTCACATGATCAGCGCCATTAAGTCACGTGATCACTACATGATAGTCATGTGATCAGTCCATGCTCAGTCACGGTATCAGTGCATGATCAGCCACGTGATCAGTGCATGATCAGCCACGTGATCAGTGCATGATAGCCACGTGATCAGTGCATGATCAGTCACGTGATCAGTGCATGACCAGGCACGTGATCAGTGCATGATCAGCCACGTGATCAGTGCATGATAGCCACGTGATCAGTGCATGATCAGTCACCTGATGGGTGTATGATCAGTCACGTGACCAGTACATGGTAGCTACATGATCATTGCATGATCAGCCACGTGAGTAGTGCATGATAGCCACGTGATCAGTGCATGATCAGTCACGTGATCAGTGCATGATCAGTCACGTGATCAGTGCATGATAGCCACGTGATCAGTGCATGATCAGTCACGTGATCAGTGCATGATCAGTCACGTGATCAGTGCATGATCAGCCACGTGATCAGTGCATGATCAGCCACGTGATCAGTGCATGATCAGCCACGTGATCAGTGCATGATCAGTCACGTGATCAGTGCATGATAGCCACGTGATCAGTGCATGATCAGCCACGTGATCAGTGCATGATAGCCACGTGATCAGTGCATGATCAGTCACGTGATCAGTGCATGATCAGCCACGTGATCAGTGCATGATCAGCCACGTGATCAGTGCATGATCAATTACGTGATCAGTGCATGATCAGTCACGTGATCAGTACATGGTAGCTACGTGATCATTGCATGATCAGCCACGTGATCAGTGCATGATAGCCACGTGATCAGTGCATGATAGCCACGTGATCAGTGCATGATCAGTCATGTGATACGTGTGTGATCAGCCACGTGATCAGTGCATGATATCCACGTGATCAGTGCATGATAGCCACGTGATCAGTGCATGAGAGCCACGTGATCAGTGCATGATCAGTCACGTGATACATGTGTGATCAGCCACGTGATCAGTGCATGATGAGCCACGTGATCAGTGCAGGATCAATTACGTGATCAGTGCATGATCAGTCACGTGACCAGTACATGGTTGCTACGTGATCGTTGCATGATCAGCCACGTGAGCAGAGCATGATAGCCACGTGATCAGTGCATGATCAGTCACGTGATCAGTACATGATCAGTCACGTGAACAGTGCATGATCATTTACGTGATCTGTGCATGATCAGTCACGTGACCAGTATATGGTAGCTACGTGATCATTCCATGACGAGCCACGTGAGCAGTGCATGATAGCCACGTGATGTGTGCATGATGAGTTACGTGAGCAGAGTATGATCAGCCACGTGATCAGTGCATGAGTGCCACGTGATCAGTGCATGATATGTCACGTGACAGGTGTGTGATCAGCCACGTGAACAGTGCATGTTCAGCCACGTGATCAGTGCATGATAGCCACGTGATCAGTGCATGATCAGTTACGTGAGCAGTGTATGATCAGCCACGTGATCAGTGCATGGTCAGACACGTGAACAGTGTATGATCAGCCACGTGATCAGTGCATGATATCCAAGTGATCAGTGCATGATCATCACGTGATCAGTGTATGATCAGCCACGTGAACAGTGCATGCTCAGTCACGTGATCTGGGCCTGCTGAGCTGCGTGATTACTGTCTGCTCATCTGCTTGACAATTGCCAGCTGAGCTGCACGATTCCTGCCTGTCATCTGCTTGACAATTGCCAGCTGTGCTGCGTAATTCCTGCCTGCTCAGCTGCTTGATTATTGCCAGCTGAGCAGCATGATTCCTCACACCTGAGTTCCATGATTATTGCCTGCTGACTGTTTGATTCGTGCCTACTCAGCTCTTTGTTTATTGCCTCCAGAGGCACATGATCAGTGTATGATAGCAAACATGATCAGCGCATGATCAGTCACATGATCAGCGCCATTAAGTCACGTGATCACTACATGATAGTCATGTGATCAGTCCATGCTCAGTCACGGTATCAGTGCATGATCAGCCACGTGATCAGTGCATGATCTGTCACATGATTAGTGTATGATCATCCACGTGATCAGTGCATGGGCAGTCATGTGATCAGTGCATGATATAGACGTGATCAGTGCATGATCAGTCTCGTGATCAGTGCATGATAGCCACGTGATCAGTGCATGATCAGTCACCTGATGGGTGTATGATCATTCACGTGACCTGTACATGGTAGCTACATGATCATTGCATGATCAGCCACGTGAGTAGTGCATGATAGCCACGTGATCAGTGCATGATCAGTCACGTGATCAGTGCATGATCAGTCATGTGATCAGTGCATGATCAGGCACGTGATCAGTGCATGATCAGCCACGTGATCAGTGCATGATAGCCACGTGATCAGTGCATGATCAGTCACGTGATCAGTGCATGATCAGTCACGTGATCAGTGCATGATCAGCCACGTGATCAGTGCATGATCAGTCACGTGATCAGTATATGTAGCTACGTGATCATTGCATGACAGCCACGTGATCAGTGCATGATAGCCACGTGATGTGCATGATCAGTTACGTGATCAGTGTATGATCAGCCACGTGATCAGTGCATGAGTGCCACGTGATCAGTGCATGATATGTCACGTGACAGTGTGTGATCAGCCACGTGATCAGTGCATGATCAGCCACGTGATCAGTGCATGATAGCCACGTGATCAGTGCATGATCAGTTACGTGAGCAGTGTATGATCAGCCACGTGATCAGTGCATGGTCAGACACGTGAACAGTGTATGATCAGCCACGTGATCAGTGCATGATATCCACGTGATCAGTGCATGATCATCACGTGATCAGTGTATGATCAGCCACGTGAACAGTGCATGCTCAGTCACGTGATCAGGGCCTGCTGAGCTGCGTGATTACTGTCTGCTCATCTGCTTGACAATTGCCAGCTGAGCTGCACGATTCCTGCCTGTCATCTGCTTGACAATTGCCAGCTGTGCTGCGTAATTCCTGCCTGCTCAGCTGCTTGATTATTGCCAGCTGAGCAGCATGATTCCTCACAGCTGAGTTCCATGATTATTGCCTGCTGACTGTTTGATTCGTGCCTACTCAGCTCTTTGTTTATTGCCTCCAGAGGCACATGATCAGTGTATGATAGCAAACATGATCAGTGCATGATCAGTCACATGATCAGCGCCATTAAGTCACGTGATCACTACATGATAGTCATGTGATCAGTCCATGCTCAGTCACGGTATCAGTGCATGATCAGCCACGTGATCAGTGCATGATCAGCCACGTGATCAGTGCATGATCAGCCACGTGATCAGTGCATGATCAGTCACGTGATCAGTGCATGACCAGGCACGTGATCAGTGCATGATCAGCCACGTGATCAGTGCATGATAGCCACGTGATCAGTGCATGATCAGTCACCTGATGGGTGTATGATCAGTCACGTGACCAGTACATGGTAGCTACATGATCATTGCATGATCAGCCACGTGAGTAGTGCATGATAGCCACGTGATCAGTGCATGATCAGTCACGTGATCAGTGCATGATCAGTCATGTGATCAGTGCATGATCAGGCACGTGATCAGTGCATGATCAGCCACGTGATCAGTGCATGATAGCCACGTGATCAGTGCATGATCAGTCACGTGATCAGTGCATGATCAGTCACGTGATCAGTGCATGATCAGCCACGTGATCAGTGCATGATCAGCCACGTGATCAGTGCATGATCAGTCACGTGATCAGTGCATGATCAGTCACGTGATCAGTGCATGGTAGCTACGTGATCAGTGCATGATCAGCCACGTGATCAGTGCATGATAGCCACGTGATCAGTGCATGATCAGTCACGTGATCAGTGCATGATCAGTCACGTGATCAGTGCATGATCAGTCACGTGATCAGTGCATGATCAATCACGTGATCAGTGCATGATCAGTCACGTGATCAGTGCATGATAGCTACGTGATCAGTGCATGATCAGCCACGTGATCAGTGCATGATAGCCACGTGATCAGTGCATGATCAGTCACGTGATCAGTGCATGATCAGCCACGTGATCAGTGCATGATCAGTCACGTGATCAGTGCATGATAGCCACGTGATCAGTGCATGATCAGCCACGTGATCAGTGCATGATCAGCCACGTGATCAGTGCATGATAGCCACGTGATCAGTGCATGATCAGTCACGTGATCAGTGCATGATCAGCCACGTGATCAGTGCATGATAGCCACGTGATCAGTGCATGATCAGCCACGTGATCAGTGCATGATCAGCCACGTGATCAGTGCATGATCAGCCACGTGATCAGTGCATGATCAATTACGTGATCAGTGCATGATCAGTCACGTGACCAGTACATGGTTGCTACGTGATCAGTGCATGATCAGCCACGTGAGCAGTGCATGATAGCCACGTGATCAGTGCATGATCAGTCACGTGATCAGTGCATGATCAGTCACGTGATCAGTGCATGATCATTTACGTGATCAGTGCATGATCAGTCACGTGACCAGTATATGGTAGCTACGTGATCATTGCATGACAGCCACGTGATCAGTGCATGATAGCCACGTGATCAGTGCATGATCAGTTACGTGATCAGTGTATGATCAGCCACGTGATCAGTGCATGAGTGCCACGTGATCAGTGCATGATAGTCACGTGACAGTGTGATCAGCCACGTGATCAGTGCATGATCAGCCACGTGATCAGTGCATGATAGCCACGTGATCAGTGCATGATCAGTCACGTGATCAGTGCATGATCAGCCACGTGATCAGTGCATGATCAGACACGTGATCAGTGCATGATCAGCCACGTGATCAGTGCATGATAGCCACGTGATCAGTGCATGATCAGTCACGTGATCAGTGCATGATCAGTCACGTGACCAGTGCATGGTAGCTACGTGATCAGTGCATGATCAGCCACGTGATAGTGCATGATAGCCACGTGATCAGTGCATGATAGTCACGTGATCAGTGCATGATCAGTCACGTGATCAGTGCATGATCAGCCACGTGATCAGTGCATGATCAGCCACGTGATCAGTGCATGATAGCCACGTGATCAGTGCATGATCAGTCACGTGATCAGTGCATGATCAGGCACGTGATCAGTGCATGATCAGCCACGTGATCAGTGCATGATAGCCACGTGATCAGTGCATGATCAGTCACCTGATCAGTGCATGATCAGTCACTGACCAGTACATGGTAGCTACATGATCATTGCATGATCAGCCACGTGATCAGTGCATGATAGCCACGTGATCAGTGCATGATCAGTCACGTGATCAGTGCATGATCAGTCATGTGATCAGTGCATGATCAGGCACGTGATCAGTGCATGATCAGCCACGTGATCAGTGCATGATAGCCACGTGATCAGTGCATGATCAGTCACGTGATCAGTGCATGATCAGTCACGTGATCAGTGCATGATCAGCCACGTGATCAGTGCATGATCAGCCACGTGATCAGTGCATGATCAATCACGTGATCAGTGCATGATCAGTCACGTGACCAGTGCATGGTAGCTAGGTGATCATTGCATGATCAGCCACGTGATCAGTGCATGATAGCCACGTGATCAGTGCATGATCAGTCACGTGATCAGTGCATGATCAGTCACGTGATCAGTGCATGATCAGTCACGTGATCAGTGCATGATCAATTACGTGATCAGTGCATGATCAGTCACGTGATCAGTACATGGTAGCTACGTGATCAGTGCATGATCAGCCACGTGATCAGTGCATGATAGCCACGTGATCAGTGCATGATAGCCACGTGATCAGTGCATGATCAGTCATGTGATACGTGTGTGATCAGCCACGTGATCAGTGCATGATATCCACGTGATCAGTGCATGATAGCCACGTGATCAGTGCATGAGAGCCACGGGATCAGTGCATGATCAGTCACGTGATACATGTGTGATCAGCCACGTGATCAGTGCATGATGAGCCACGTGATCAGTGCAGGATCAATTACGTGATCAGTGCATGATCAGTCACGTGACCAGTACATGGTTGCTACGTGATCGTTGCATGATCAGCCACGTGAGCAGAGCATGATAGCCACGTGATCAGTGCATGATCAGTCACGTGATCAGTACATGATCAGTCACGTGAACAGTGCATGATCATTTACGTGATCTGTGCATGATCAGTCACGTGACCAGTATATGGTAGCTACGTGATCATTCCATGACGAGCCACGTGAGCAGTGCATGATAGCCACGTGATGTGTGCATGATGAGTTACGTGAGCAGAGTATGATCAGCCACGTGATCAGTGCATGAGTGCCACGTGATCAGTGCATGATATGTCACGTGACAGGTGTGTGATCAGCCACGTGAACAGTGCATGTTCAGCCACGTGATCAGTGCATGATAGCCACGTGATCAGTGCATGATCAGTTACGTGAGCAGTGTATGATCAGCCACGTGATCAGTGCATGGTCAGACACGTGAACAGTGTATGATCAGCCACGTGATCAGTGCATGATATCCAAGTGATCAGTGCATGATCATCACGTGATCAGTGTATGATCAGCCACGTGAACAGTGCATGCTCAGTCACGTGATCAGGGCCTGCTGAGCTGCGTGATTACTGTCTGCTCATCTGCTTGACAATTGCCAGCTGAGCTGCACGATTCCTGCCTGTCATCTGCTTGACAATTGCCAGCTGTGCTGCGTAATTCCTGCCTGCTCAGCTGCTTGATTATTGCCAGCTGAGCAGCATGATTCCTCACAGCTGAGTTCCATGATTATTGCCTGCTGACTGTTTGATTCGTGCCTACTCAGCTCTTTGTTTATTGCCTCCAGAGGCACATGATCAGTGTATGATAGCAAACATGATCAGTGCATGATCAGTCACATGATCAGCGCCATTAAGTCACGTGATCACTACATGATAGTCATGTGATCAGTCCATGCTCAGTCACGGTATCAGTGCATGATCAGCCACGTGATCAGTGCATGATCAGCCACGTGATCAGTTCATGATAGCCATGTGATCAGTGCATGATCAGTCACGTGATCAGTGCATGATCAGGCACGTGATCAGTGCATGATCAGTCACGTGATCAGTGCATGATCAGTCACGTGATCAGTGCATGATCAGTCACGTGATCAGTGCATGATCAGCCACGTGATCAGTGCATGATCAGCCACGTGATCAGTGCATGATCAGTCACGTGATCAGTGCATGATCAGTCACGTGACCAGTACATGGTAGCTACGTGATCATTGCATGATCAGCCACGTGAGCAGTGCATGATAGCCACGTGATCAGTGCATGATCAGTCACGTGATCAGTGCATGATCACTCACGTGATCAGTGCATGATCAGTCACGTGATCAGTGCATGATCAATTACGTGATCAGTGCATGATCAGTCACGTGACCAGTACATGGTAGCTACGTGATCATTGCATGATCAGCCACGTGATCAGTGCATGATAGCCACGTGATCAGTGCATGATCAGTCACGTGATCAGTGCATGATCATCCACGTGATCAGTGCATGATCAGTCACGTGATCAGTGCATGATATAGACGTGATCAGTGCATGATCAGTCACGTGATCAGTGCATGATCACCACGTGATCAGTGCATGATAGCCAGTGATGAGTGCATGATAGCCAGTGATCAGTGCATGATCAGTCACGTGATCAGTGTATGATCAGCCACGTGATCAGTGCATGATAGCCACGTGATCAGTGCATGATCAGCCACGTGATCAGTGCATGATCAGTTACGTGAGCAGTGTATGATCAGCCACGTGATCAGTGCATGGTCAGACACGTGAACAGTGTATGATCAGCCACGTGATCAGTGCATGATAGCCACGTGATCAGTGCATGATCAGTCACGTGATCAGTGTATGATCAGCCACGTGAACAGTGCATGCTCAGTCACGTGATCTGGGCCTGCTGAGCTGCGTGATTACTGTCTGCTCATCTGCTTGACAATTGCCAGCTGAGCTGCACGATTCCTGCCTGTCATCTGCTTGACAATTGCCAGCTGTGCTGCGTAATTCCTGCCTGCTCAGCTGCTTGATTATTGCCAGCTGAGCAGCATGATTCCTCACACCTGAGTTCCATGATTATTGCCTGCTGACTGTTTGATTCGTGCCTACTCAGCTCTTTGTTTATTGCCTCCAGAGGCACATGATCAGTGTATGATAGCAAACATGATCAGCGCATGATCAGTCACATGATCAGCGCCATTAAGTCACGTGATCACTACATGATAGTCATGTGATCAGTCCATGCTCAGTCACGGTATCAGTGCATGATCAGCCACGTGATCAGTGCATGATCTGTCACATGATTAGTGTATGATCATCCACGTGATCAGTGCATGGGCAGTCATGTGATCAGTGCATGATATAGACGTGATCAGTGCATGATCAGTCTCGTGATCAGTGCATGATAGCCACGTGATCAGTGCATGATCAGTCACCTGATGGGTGTATGATCATTCACGTGACCTGTACATGGTAGCTACATGATCATTGCATGATCAGCCACGTGAGTAGTGCATGATAGCCACGTGATCAGTGCATGATCAGTCACGTGATCAGTGCATGATCAGTCATGTGACCAGTACATGGTAGCTGCGTGATCATGCATGATCAGCCACGTGATCAGTGCATGATCAGCCACGTGATCAGTGCATGATAGCCACGTGATCAGTGCATGATCAGTCACGTGATCAGTGCATGATCAGTCACGTGATCAGTGCATGATCAGTCACGTGATCAGTGCATGATCAGCCACGTGATCAGTGCATGATCAATTACGTGATCAGTGCATGATCAGTCACGTGATCAGTGCATGGTAGCTACGTGATCATTGCATGATCAGCCACGTGATCAGTGCATGATAGCCACGTGATCAGTGCATGATCAGCCACGTGATCAGTGCATGATCAGTCACGTGATCAGTGCATGATCAGTCACGTGATCAGTGCATGATCAGCCACGTGATCAGTGCATGTCAGTCATGTGATCAGTGCATGATCAGCCACGTGATCAGTGCATGATCAGTCCGTGATCAGTGCATGATCAGCCACGTGATCAGTGCATGATAGCCACGTGATCAGTGCATGATCAGTCACGTGATCAGTGCATGATCAGTCACGTGATCAGTGTGTGATCAGCCACGTGAACAGTGCATGCTCAGTCACGTGATCAGGCCTGCTGAGCTGCGTGATTACTGTCTGCTCATCTGCTTGACAATTGCCAGCTGAGCTGCACGATTCCTGCCTGTCATCTGCTTGACAATTGCCACCTGTGCTGCGTAATTCCTGCCTGCTCATCTGCTTGATTATTGCCAGCTGAGCAGCATGATTTCTCAGAGCTGAGTTCCATGATTATAGCATGCTGACTGATTCGTGCCTACTCAGCTCTATGTTCATTGCCTCCAGAGGCACATGATCAGTGTATGATACCAAACATGATCAGCACATGATCAGTCACATGATCAGTGCATGATAAGCCACGTGATCAGTGCATGATCAGTCATGTGATCAGTGCATGATCAGTCACGTGATCAGTGCATGATAGCCACGTGATCAGTGCATGATCAGCCACGTGATCAGTGCATGATCAGTCACGTGATCAGTGCATGATCAGTCACGTGATCAGTGCATGATCAGCCACGTGATCAGTGCATGATAGCCACGTGATCAGTGCATGATAGCCACGTGATCAGTGCATGATCAGCCACGTGATCAGTGCATGATCAGCCACGTGATCAGTGCATGATCAGCCACGTGATCAGTGCATGATCAGTCACGTGATCAGTGCATGATCAGTCACGTGATCAGTGCATGATCATTCACGTGATCAGTGCATGATCAGTCACGTGACCAGTATATGGTAGCTACGTGATCATTGCATGACAGCCACGTGATCAGTGCATGATAGCCACGTGATCAGTGCATGATCAGTTACGTGATCAGTGTATGATCAGCCACGTGATCAGTGCATGAGTGCCACGTGATCAGTGCATGATAGTCACGTGACAGGTGTGTGATCAGCCACGTGATCAGTGCATGATCAGCCACGTGATCAGTGCATGATAGCCACGTGATCAGTGCATGATCAGTTACGTGATCAGTGTATGATCAGCCACGTGATCAGTGCATGATCAGACACGTGATCAGTGTATGATCAGCCACGTGATCAGTGCATGATATCCACGTGATCAGTGCATGATCATCACGTGATCAGTGTATGATCAGCCACGTGATCAGTGCATGCTCAGTCACGTGATCAGGGCCTGCTGAGCTGCGTGATTACTGTCTGCTCATCTGCTTGACAATTGCCAGCTGTGCTGCGTAATTCCTGCCTGCTCAGCTGCTTGATTATTGCCAGCTGAGCAGCATGATTCCTCACACCTGAGTTCCATGATTATTGCCTGCTGACTGTTTGATTCGTGCCTACTCAGCTCTTTGTTTATTGCCTCCAGAGGCACATGATCAGTGCATGATAGCAAACATGATCAGCGCATGATCAGTCACATGATCAGTGCCATTAAGTCACGTGATCACTACATGATAGTCATGTGATCAGTCCATGATCAGTCACGGTATCAGTGCATGATCAGCCACGTGATCAGTGCATGATCAGCCACGTGATCAGTGCATGATAGCCACGTGATCAGTGCATGATCAGTCACGTGATCAGTGCATGATCAGCCACGTGATCAGTGCATGATCAGCCACGTGATCAGTGCATGATAGCCACGTGATCAGTGCATGATCAGTTACCTGAGCACTGTATGATCAGCCACGTGATCAGTGCATGGTCAGACACGTGAACAGTGTATGATCAGCCACGTGATCAGTGCATGATATCCACGTGATCAGTGCATGATCATCACGTGATCAGTGTATGATCAGCCACGTGAACAGTGCATGCTCAGTCACGTGATCAGGGCCTGCTGAGCTGCGTGATTACTGTCTGCTCATCTGCTTGACAATTGCCAGCTGAGCTGCACGATTCCTGCCTGTCATCTGCTTGACAATTGCCAGCTGTGCTGCGTAATTCCTGCCTGCTCAGCTACTTGATTATTGCCAGCTGAGCAGCATGATTCCTCACACCTGAGTTCCATGATTATTGCCTGCTGACTGTTTGATTCGTGCCTACTCAGCTCTTTGTTTATTGCCTCCAGAGGCACATGATCAGTGTATGATAGCAAACATGATCAGTGCATGATCAGTCACATGATCAGTGCCATTAAGTCACGTGATCACTACATGATAGTCATGTGATCAGTCCATGCTCAGTCACGGTATCAGTGCATGATCAGCCACGTGATCAGTGCATGATCAGCCACGTGATCAGTGCATGATCAGCCACGTGATCAGTGCATGATCAGTCACGTGATCAGTGCATGATCAGGCACGTGATCAGTGCATGATCAGCCACGTGATCAGTGCATGATAGCCACGTGATCAGTGCATGATCCGTCACCTGATGGGTGTATGATCAGTCACGTGACCAGTACATGGTAGCTACATGATCATTGCATGATCAGCCACGTGAGTAGTGCATGATAGCCACGTGATCAGTGCATGATCAGTCACGTGATCAGTGCATGATCAGTCATGTGACCAGTACATGGTAGCTACGTGATCAGTGCATGATCAGCCACGTGATCAGTGCATGATAGCCACGTGATCAGTGCATGATCAGTCACGTGATCAGTGCATGATCAGTCACGTGATCAGTGCATGATCAGCCACGTGATCAGTGCATGATCAGCCACGTGATCAGTGCATGATAGCCACGTGATCAGTGCATGATCAGTCACGTGATCAGTGCATGATCAGTCACGTGATCAGTGCATGATCAGCCACGTGATCAGTGCATGATCAGCCACGTGATCAGTGCATGATCAATTACGTGATCAGTGCATGATCAGTCACGTGACCAGTACATGGTAGCTACGTGATCATTGCATGATCAGCCACGTGATCAGTGCATGATAGCCACGTGATCAGTGCATGATCAGTCACGTGATCAGTGCATGATCAGTCACGTGATCAGTGCATGATCAGCCACGTGATCAGTGCATGATCAGTCACGTGATCAGTGCATGATCAGCCACGTGATCAGTGCATGATCAGCCACGTGATCAGTGCATGATCAGTTACGTGATCAGTGCATGATCAGTCACGTGATCAGTGCATGATAGCCACGTGATCAGTGCATGATCAGCCACGTGATCAGTGCATGATAGCCACGTGATCAGTGCATGATCAGCCACGTGATCAGTGCATGATCAGCCACGTGATCAGTGCATGATCAGTCACGTGATCAGTGCATGATATAGACGTGATCAGTGCATGATCAGTCACGTGATCAGTGCATGATCAGCCACGTGATCAGTGCATGATAGCCACGTGATCAGTGCATGATAGCCAGTGATCAGTGCATGATCAGTCACGTGATCAGTGCATGATCAGTCACGTGATCAGTGCATGATAGCTGCGTGATCATCGCATGATCAGCCACGTGATCAGTGCATGATCAGCCACGTGATCAGTGCATGATAGCCACGTGATCAGTGCATGATCAGTCACGTGATCAGTGCATGATCAGTCACGTGATCAGTGCATGATCAGTCACGTGATCAGTGCATGATCAGCCACGTGATCAGTGCATGATCAATTACGTGATCAGTGCATGATCAGTCACGTGATCAGTGCATGGTAGCTACGTGATCATTGCATGATCAGCCACGTGATCAGTGCATGATAGCCACGTGATCAGTGCATGATCAGCCACGTGATCAGTGCATGATCAGTCACGTGATCAGTGCATGATCAGTCACGTGATCAGTGCATGATCAGCCACGTGATCAGTGCATGTCAGTCATGTGTCAGTGCATGATAGCCACGTGATCAGTGCATGATCAGTCCGTGATCAGTGCATGATCAGCCACGTGATCAGTGCATGATAGCCACGTGATCAGTGCATGATCAGTCACGTGATCAGTGCATGATCAGTCACGTGATCAGTGTGTGATCAGCCACGTGAACAGTGCATGCTCAGTCACGTGATCAGGGCCTGCTGAGCTGCGTGATTACTGTCTGCTAATCTGCTTGACAATTGCCAGCTGAGCTGCACGATTCCTGCCTGTCATCTGCTTGACAATTGCCACCTGTGCTGCGTAATTCCTGCCTGCTCAGCTACTTGATTATTGCCAGCTGAGCAGCATGATTTCTCAGAGCTGAGTTCCATGATTATAGCATGCTGACTGATTCGTGCCTACTCAGCTCTGTGTTCATTGCCTCCAGAGGCACATGATCAGTGTATGACACCAAACATGATCAGTGCATGATCAGTCACATGATCAGTGCATGATAAGCCACGTGATCAGTGCATGATCAGTCATGTGATCAGTGCATGATCAGTCACGTGATCAGTACATGGTAGCCACGTGATCAGTGCATGATCAGCCACGTGATCAGTGCATGATCAGTCACGTGATCAGTGCATGATCAGTCACGTGATCATGTGTGATCAGCCACGTGATCAGTGCATGATAGCCACGTGATCAGTGCATGATCAGCCACGTGATCAGTGCATGATCAGCCACGTGATCAGTGCATGATCAGCCACGTGATCAGTGCATGATCAGCCACGTGATCAGTGCATGATCAGTCACGTGATCAGTGCATGATCAGTCACGTGATCAGTGCATGATCAGTTACGTGATCAGTGCATGATCAGTCACGTGACCAGTATATGGTAGCTACGTGATCATTGCATGACAGCCACGTGATCAGTGCATGATAGCCACGTGATCAGTGCATGATCAGTCACGTGATCAGTGTATGATCAGCCACGTGATCAGTGCATGAGTGCCACGTGATCAGTGCATGATATGTCACGTGACAGTGTGTGATCAGCCACGTGATCAGTGCATGATCAGCCACGTGATCAGTGCATGATAGCCACGTGATCAGTGCATGATCAGTTACGTGATCAGTGTATGATCAGCCACGTGATCAGTGCATGATCAGACACGTGATCAGTGTATGATCAGCCACGTGATCAGTGCATGATATCCACGTGATCAGTGCATGATCATCACGTGATCAGTGCATGATCAGCCACGTGAACAGTGCATGCTCAGTCACGTGATCAGGGCCTGCTGAGCTGCGTGATTACTGTCTGCTCATCTGCTTGACAATTGCCAGCTGTGCTGTGTAATTCCTGCCTGCTCAGCTGCTTGATTATTGCCAGCTGAGCAGCATGATTCCTCACACCTGAGTTCCATGATTATTGCCTGCTGACTGTTTGATTCGTGCCTACTCAGCTCTTTGTTTATTGCCTCCAGAGGCACATGATCAGTGTATGATAGCAAACATGATCAGTGCATGATCAGTCACATGATCAGTGCCATTAAGTCACGTGATCACTGCATGATAGTCATGTGATCAGTCCATGCTCAGTCACGGTATCAGTGCATGATCAGCCACGTGATCAGTGCATGATCAGCCACGTGATCAGTGCATGATAGCCACGTGATCAGTGCATGATCAGTCACGTGATCAGTGCATGATCAGGCACGTGATCAGTGCATGATCAGCCACGTGATCAGTGCATGATAGCCACGTGATCAGTGCATGATCAGTTACCTGAGCACTGTATGATCAGCCACGTGATCAGTGCATGGTCAGACACGTGATCAGTGTATGATCAGCCACGTGATCAGTGCATGATATCCACGTGATCAGTGCATGATCATCACGTGATCAGTGTATGATCAGCCACGTGAACAGTGCATGCTCAGTCACGTGATCAGGGCCTGCTGAGCTGCGTGATTACTGTCTGCTCATCTGCTTGACAATTGCCAGCTGAGCTGCACGATTCCTGCCTGTCATCTGCTTGACAATTGCCAGCTGTGCTGCGTAATTCCTGCCTGCTCAGCTGCTTGATTATTGCCAGCTGAGCAGCATGATTCCTCACACTTGAGTTCCATGATTATTGCCTGCTGACTGTTTGATTCGTGCCTACTCAGCTCTTTGTTTATTGCCTCCAGAGGCACATGATCAGTGTATGATAGCAAACATGATCAGTGCATGATCAGTCACATGATCAGTGCCATTAAGTCACGTGATCACTACATGATAGTCATGTGATCAGTCCATGCTCAGTCACGGTATCAGTGCATGATCAGCCACGTGATCAGTGCATGATCAGCCACGTGATCAGTGCATGATCAGCCACGTGATCAGTGCATGATCAGTCACGTGATCAGTGCATGATCAGGCACGTGATCAGTGCATGATCAGCCACGTGATCAGTGCATGATAGCCACGTGATCAGTGCATGATCAGTCACCTGATGGGTGTATGATCAGTCACGTGACCAGTACATGGTAGCTACATGATCATTGCATGATCAGCCACGTGAGTAGTGCATGATAGCCACGTGATCAGTGCATGATCAGTCACGTGATCAGTGCATGATCAGTCATGTGACCAGTACATGATAGCTACGTGATCAGTGCATGATCAGCCACGTGATCAGTGCATGATAGCCACGTGATCAGTGCATGATCAGTCACGTGATCAGTGCATGATCAGTCACGTGATCAGTGCATGATCAGGCACGTGATCAGTGCATGATCAGCCACGTGATCAGTGCATGATAGCCACGTGATCAGTGCATGATCAGTCACGTGATCAGTGCATGATCAGTCACGTGATCAGTGCATGATCAGCCACGTGATCAGTGCATGATCAGCCACGTGATCAGTGCATGATCAATTACGTGATCAGTGCATGATCAGTCACGTGACCAGTACATGGTAGCTACGTGATCATTGCATGATCAGCCACGTGATCAGTGCATGATAGCCACGTGATCAGTGCATGATCAGTCACGTGATCAGTGCATGATCAGTCACGTGATCAGTGCATGATCAGCCACGTGATCAGTGCATGATCAGTCACGTGATCAGTGCATGATCAGCCACGTGATCAGTGCATGATCAGCCACGTGATCAGTGCATGATCAATTACGTGATCAGTGCATGATCAGTCACGTGACCAGTACATGGTAGCTACGTGATCATTGCATGATCAGCCACGTGAGCAGTGCATGATAGCCACGTGATCAGTGCATGATCAGTCACGTGATCAGTGCATGATCATCCGGGTGATCAGTGCATGATCAGTCACGTGATCAGTGCATGATATAGACGTGATCAGTGCATGATCAGTCACGTGATCAGTGCATGATCAGCCACGTGATCAGTGCATGATAGCACGTGATCAGTGCATGATAGCCAGTGATCAGTGCATGATCAGTCACGTGATCAGTGCATGATCAGCCACGTGAACAGTGCATGATCAGCCACGTGATCAGTGCATGATCAGCCACGTGATCAGTGCATGATCAGTTACGTGAGCAGTGTATGATCAGCCACGTGATCAGTGCATGGTCAGACACGTGAACAGTGTATGATCAGCCACGTGATCAGTGCATGATATCCACGTGATCAGTGCATGATCAGTTACGTGATCAGTGTATGATCAGCCACGTGAACAGTGCATGCTCAGTCACGTGATCAGGGCCTGCTGAGCTGCGTGATTACTGTCTGCTCATCTGCTTGACAATTGCCAGCTGAGCTGCACGATTCCTGCCTGTCATCTGCTTGACAATTGTCAGCTGTGCTGCGTAATTCCTGCCTGCTCAGCTGCTTGATTATTGCCAGCTGAGCAGCATGATTCCTCACACCTGAGTTCCATGATTATTGCCTGCTGACTGTTTGATTCGTGCCTACTCAGCTCTTTGTTTATTGCCTCCAGAGGCACATGATCAGTGTATGATAGCAAACATGATCAGCGCATGATCAGTCACATGATCAGCGCCATTAAGTCACGTGATCACTACATGATAGTCATGTGATCAGTCCAAGCTCAGTCACGGTATCAGTGCATGATCAGCCACGTGATCAGTGCATGATCTGTCACATGATTAGTGTATGATCATCCACGTGATCAGTGCATGGGCAGTCATGTGATCAGTGCATGATATAGACGTGATCAGTGCATGATCAGTCTCGTGATCAGTGCATGATAGCCACGTGATCAGTGCATGATCAGTCACCTGATGGGTGTTTGATCATTCACGTGACCTGTACATGGTAGCTACATGATCATTGCATGATCAGCCACGTGAGTAGTGCATGATAGCCACGTGATCAGTGCATGATCAGTCACGTGATCAGTGCATGATCAGTCATGTGACCAGTACATGGTAGCTGCGTGATCATGCATGATCAGCCACGTGATCAGTGCATGATCAGCCACGTGATCAGTGCATGATAGCCACGTGATCAGTGCATGATCAGTCACGTGATCAGTGCATGATCAGTCACGTGATCAGTGCATGATCAGTCACGTGATCAGTGCATGATCAGCCACGTGATCAGTGCATGATCAGTTACGTGATCAGTGCATGATCAGTCACGTGATCAGTGCATGGTAGCTACGTGATCAGTGCATGATCAGCCACGTGATCAGTGCATGATAGCCACGTGATCAGTGCATGATCAGCCACGTGATCAGTGCATGATCAGTCACGTGATCAGTGCATGATCAGTCACGTGATCAGTGCATGATCAGCCACGTGATCAGTGCATGTCAGTCATGTGATCAGTGCATGATAGCCCGTGATCAGTGCATGATCAGTCCGTGATCAGTGCATGATCAGCCACGTGATCAGTGCATGATAGCCACGTGATCAGTGCATGATCAGTCACGTGATCAGTGCATGATCAGTCACGTGATCAGTGTGTGATCAGCCACGTGAACAGTGCATGCTCAGTCACGTGATCAGGGCCTGCTGAGCTGCGTGATTACTGTCTGCTCATCTGCTTGACAATTCCAGCTGAGCTGCACGATTCCTGCCTGTCATCTGCTTGACAATTGCCACCTGTGCTGCGTAATTCCTGCCTGCTCATCTACTTGATTATTGCCAGCTGAGCAGCATGATTTCTCAGAGCTGAGTTCCATGATTATTGCATGCTGACTGATTCCTGCCTACTCAGCTCTATGTTCATTGCCTCCAGAGGCACATGATCAGTGTATGACACCAAACATGATCAGTGCATGATCAGTCACATGATCAGTGCATGATAAGCCACGTGATCAGTGCATGATCAATCACGTGATCAGTGCATGATCAGTCACGTGATCAGTGCATGGTAGCTGCGTGATCATTGCATGATCAGCCACGTGATCAGTGCATGATCAGTCACGTGATCAGTGCATGATCAGTCACGTGATACGTGTGTGATCAGCCACAGGATCAGTGCATGATATCCACGTGATCAGTGCATGATAGCCACGTGATCAGTGCATGATCAGCCACGTGATCAGTGCATGATCAGCCACGTGATCAGTGCATGATCAATTACGTGATCAGTGCATGATCAGTCACGTGATCAGTACATGGTAGCTACGTGATCGTTGCATGATCAGCCACGTGATCAGTGCATGATAGCCACGTGATCAGTGCATGATCAGTCACGTGATCAGTGCATGATCAGTCACGTGATCAGTGCATGATCAGCACGTGATCAGTGCATGATCAGTCACGTGACCAGTATATGTAGCTACGTGATCATTGCATGACAGCCACGTGATCAGTGCATGATAGCCACGTGATCAGTGCATGATCAGTTACGTGATCAGTGCATGATCAGCCACGTGATCAGTGCATGAGTGCCACGTGATCAGTGCATGATAGTCACGTGACAGTGTGTGATCAGCCACGTGATCAGTGCATGATCAGCCACGTGATCAGTGCATGATAGCCACGTGATCAGTGCATGATCAGTTACGTGATCAGTGCATGATCAGCCACGTGATCAGTGCATGATCAGACACGTGATCAGTGCATGATCAGCCACGTGATCAGTGCATGATATCCACGTGATCAGTGCATGATCATCACGTGATCAGTGTATGATCAGCCACGTGATCAGTGCATGATCAGTCACGTGATCAGGGCCTGCTGAGCTGCGTGATTACTGTCTGCTCATCTGCTTGACAATTGCCAGCTGTGCTGCGTAATTCCTGCCTGCTCAGCTGCTTGATTATTGCCAGCTGAGCAGCATGATTCCTCACACCTGAGTTCCATGATTATTGCCTGCTGACTGTTTGATTCGTGCCTACTCAGCTCTTTGTTTATTGCCTCCAGAGGCACATGATCAGTGTATGACACCAAACATGATCAGTGCATGATCAGTCACATGATCAGTGCATGATAAGCCACGTGATCAGTGCATGATCAGTCACGTGATCAGTGCATGATCAGTCACGTGATCAGTGCATGATCAGCCACGTGATCAGTGCATGATCAGTCACGTGATCAGTGCATGATCAGTCACGTGATCAGTGCATGGTAGCTACGTGATCAGTGCATGATCAGCCACGTGATCAGTGCATGATCACGTGATCAGTGCATGATCAGCCACGTGATCAGTGCATGATCAGCCACGTGATCAGTGCATGATCAGTCACGTGATCAGTGCATGATCAGCCACGTGATCAGTGCATGATCAGCCACGTGATCAGTGCATGATCAGCCACGTGATCAGTGCATGATAGCCACGTGATCAGTGCATGATCAGTTACGTGAGCAGTGTATGATCAGCCACGTGATCAGTGCATGGTCAGACACGTGAACAGTGTATGATCAGCCACGTGATCAGTGCATGATATCCAAGTGATCAGTGCATGATCAATCACGTGATCAGTGTATGATCAGCCACGTGAACAGTGCATGCTCAGTCACGTGATCAGGGCCTGCTGAGCTGCGTGATTACTGTCTGCTCATCTGCTTGACAATTGCCAGCTGAGCTGCACGATTCCTGCCTGTCATCTGCTTGACAATTGCCAGCTGTGCTGCGTAATTCCTGCCTGCTCAGCTGCTTGATTATTGCCAGCTGAGCAGCATGATTCCTCACAGCTGAGTTCCATGATTATTGCCTGCTGACTGTTTGATTCGTGCCTACTCAGCTCTTTGTTTATTGCCTCCAGAGGCACATGATCAGTGTATGATAGCAAACATGATCAGCGCATGATCAGTCACATGATCAGCGCCATTAAGTCACGTGATCACTACATGATAGTCATGTGATCAGTCCATGCTCAGTCACGGTATCAGTGCATGATCAGCCACGTGATCAGTGCATGATCTGTCACATGATTAGTGTATGATCATCCACGTGATCAGTGCATGGGCAGTCATGTGATCAGTGCATGTTATAGACGTGATCAGTGCATGTTCAGTCTCGTGATCAGTGCATGATAGCCACGTGATCAGTGCATGATCAGTCACCTGATGGGTGTATGATCATTCACGTGACCTGTACATGGTAGCTACATGATCAGTGCATGATCAGCCACGTGATCAGTGCATGATAGCCACGTGATCAGTGCATGATCAGTCACGTGATCAGTGCATGATCAGCCACGTGATCAGTGCATGATCAGCCACGTGATCAGTGCATGATCAGCCACGTGATCAGTGCATGATCAGTCACGTGATCAGTGCATGATAGCCACGTGATCAGTGCATGATCAGCCACGTGATCAGTGCATGATAGCCACGTGATCAGTGCATGATCAGTCACGTGATCAGTGCATGATCAGTCACGTGATCAGTGCATGATCAGCCACGTGATCAGTGCATGATCAATTACGTGATCAGTGCATGATCAGTCACGTGATCAGTGCATGGTAGCTACGTGATCAGTGCATGATCAGCCACGTGATCAGTGCATGATAGCCACGTGATCAGTGCATGATCAGTCACGTGATCAGTGCATGATCAGTCACGTGATCAGTGCATGATCAGCCACGTGATCAGTGCATGATCAGTTACGTGATCAGTGCATGATAGCCACGTGATCAGTGCATGATCAGTCACGTGATCAGTGCATGATCAGCCACGTGATCAGTGCATGATAGCCACGTGATCAGTGCATGATAGCCACGTGATCAGTGCATGATCAGCCACGTGATCAGTGCATGATCAGTCACGTGATCAGTGCATGATCAGCCACGTGATCAGTGCATGATCAGTCACGTGATCAGTGCATGATAGCACGTGATCAGTGCATGATCAGCCACGTGATCAGTGCATGATCAGTCACGTGATCAGTGCATGATCAGCCACGTGATCAGTGCATGATAGCCACGTGATCAGTGCATGATCAGTCACGTGATCAGTGCATGATCAGCCACGTGATCAGTGCATGATCAGCCACGTGATCAGTGCATGATAGCCACGTGATCAGTGCATGATCAGTCACGTGATCAGTGCATGATCAGCCACGTGATCAGTGCATGATCAGACACGTGATCAGTGCATGATCAGCCACGTGATCAGTGCATGATAGCCATGTGATCAGTGCATGATCAGTCACGTGATCAGTGCATGATCAGTCACGTGATCAGTGCATGATCAGCCACGTGATCAGTGCATGATCAGTCACGTGATCAGTGCATGATAGCCACGTGATCAGTGCATGATAGCCACGTGATCAGTGCATGATCAGTCACGTGATCAGTGCATGATCAGCCACGTGATCAGTGCATGATCAGTCACGTGATCAGTATGATCAGCCACGTGATCAGTGCATGATAGCCACGTGATCAGTGCATGATCAGTCACGTGATCAGTGCATGATCAGTCACGTGATCAGTGCATGATCAGCCACGTGATCAGTGCATGATCAGCCACGTGATCAGTGCATGATCAATTACGTGATCAGTGCATGATCAGTCACGTGATCAGTGCATGGTAGCTACGTGATCAGTGCATGATCAGCCACGTGATCAGTGCATGATAGCCACGTGATCAGTGCATGATCAGCCACGTGATCAGTGCATGATCAGCCACGTGATCAGTGCATGATCAGCCACGTGATCAGTGCATGATCAGTCACGTGATCAGTGCATGATAGCTACGTGATCAGTGCATGATCAGCCACGTGATCAGTGCATGATAGCCACGTGATCAGTGCATGATAGTCACGTGATCAGTGCATGATCAGTCACGTGATCAGTGCATGATCAGCCACGTGATCAGTGCATGATCAGTCACGTGATCAGTGCATGATCAGCCACGTGATCAGTGCATGATAGCCACGTGATCAGTGCATGATCAGCACGTGATCAGTGCATGATCAGTCATGTGTCAGTGCATGATAGCCCGTGATCAGTGCATGATCAGTCCCGTGATCAGTGCATGATCAGCCACGTGATCAGTGCATGATAGCCACGTGATCAGTGCATGATCAGTCACGTGATCAGTGCATGATCAGCCACGTGATCAGTGCATGATCAGTCACGTGATCAGTGCATGATAGCCACGTGATCAGTGCATGATCAGTCACGTGATCAGTGCATGATCAGCCACGTGATCAGTGCATGATAGCCACGTGATCAGTGCATGATAGCCACGTGATCAGTGCATGATAGCCACGTGATCAGTGCATGATCAGTCACGTGATCAGTGTGTGATCAGCCACGTGATCAGTGCATGATCAGTCACGTGATCAGTGCATGATAGCCACGTGATCAGTGCATGATCAGCCACGTGATCAGTGCATGATCAGTCACGTGATCAGTGCATGATCAGCCACGTGATCAGTGCATGATAGCCACGTGATCAGTGCATGATCAGTCACGTGACAGTGCATGATCAGCCACGTGATCAGTGCATGATCAGCCACGTGATCAGTGCATGATAGCCACGTGATCAGTGCATGATCAGTCACGTGATCAGTGCATGATCAGCCACGTGATCAGTGCATGATCAGACACGTGATCAGTGCATGATCAGCCACGTGATCAGTGCATGATATCCATGTGATCAGTGCATGATCAGTCACGTGATCAGTGCATGATCAGTCACGTGATCAGTGCATGATCAGCCACGTGATCAGTGCATGATCAGTCACGTGATCAGTGCATGATAGCCACGTGATCAGTGCATGATAGCCACGTGATCAGTGCATGATCAGTCACGTGATCAGTGCATGATCAGCCACGTGATCAGTGCATGACGAGGCACGTGATCAGTATGATCAGCCACGTGATCAGTGCATGATAGCCACGTGATCAGTGCATGATCAGTCACGTGATCAGTGCATGATCAGTCACGTGATCAGTGCATGATCAGCCACGTGATCAGTGCATGATCAGCCACGTGATCAGTGCATGATCAATTACGTGATCAGTGCATGATCAGTCACGTGATCAGTGCATGGTAGCTACGTGATCAGTGCATGATCAGCCACGTGATCAGTGCATGATAGCCACGTGATCAGTGCATGATCAGCCACGTGATCAGTGCATGATCAGCCACGTGATCAGTGCATGATCAGCCACGTGATCAGTGCATGATCAGTCACGTGATCAGTGCATGATAGCTACGTGATCAGTGCATGATCAGCCACGTGATCAGTGCATGATAGCCACGTGATCAGTGCATGATAGCCACGTGATCAGTGCATGATCAGTCACGTGATCAGTGCATGATCAGCCACGTGATCAGTGCATGATCAGTCACGTGATCAGTGCATGATCAGCCACGTGATCAGTGCATGATAGCCACGTGATCAGTGCATGATCAGCACGTGATCAGTGCATGATCAGTCATGTATCAGTGCATGATAGCCCGTGATCAGTGCATGATCAGTCCCGTGATCAGTGCATGATCAGCCACGTGATCAGTGCATGATAGCCACGTGATCAGTGCATGATCAGTCACGTGATCAGTGCATGATCAGCCACGTGATCAGTGCATGATCAGTCACGTGATCAGTGCATGATCAGCCACGTGATCAGTGCATGATAGCCACGTGATCAGTGCATGATCAGTCACGTGATCAGTGCATGATCAATTACGTGATCAGTGCATGATCAGTCACGTGATCAGTGCATGGTAGCTACGTGATCAGTGCATGATCAGCCACGTGATCAGTGCATGATAGCCACGTGATCAGTGCATGATCAGTCACGTGATCAGTGCATGATCAGTCACGTGATCAGTGCATGATCAGTCACGTGATCAGTGCATGATCAGTCACGTGATCAGTGCATGATCAGTCACGTGATCAGTGCATGATAGCTACGTGATCAGTGCATGATCAGCCACGTGATCAGTGCATGATCAGCCACGTGATCAGTGCATGATCAGCCACGTGATCAGTGCATGATCAGTTACGTGATCAGTGCATGATCAGTCACGTGATCAGTGCATGATAGCCACGTGATCAGTGCATGATCAGCCACGTGATCAGTGCATGATCAGTCACGTGATCAGTGCATGATCAGTCACGTGATCAGTGCATGATCAGCCACGTGATCAGTGCATGATAGCCACGTGATCAGTGCATGATCAGCCACGTGATCAGTGCATGATCAGCCACGTGATCAGTGCATGATCAGTTACGTGATCAGTGCATGATCAGCCACGTGATCAGTGCATGATCAGCCACGTGATCAGTGCATGATCAGCCACGTGATCAGTGCTGAGTTCCATGATTATTGCCTGCTGACTGTTTGATTCGTGCCTACTCAGCTCTTTGATCATTGCCTCCAGAGGCACATGATCAGTGCATGATAGCAAACATGATCAGTGCATGATCAGTCACATGATCAGTGCCATTAAGTCACGTGATCAGTGCATGATAGTCATGTGATCAGTGCATGATCAGTCACGTGATCAGTGCATGATCAGCCACGTGATCAGTGCATGATCAGTCACGTGATCAGTGCATGATCAGCCACGTGATCAGTGCATGATCAGGCACGTGATCAGTGCATGATCAGCCACGTGATCAGTGCATGATAGCCACGTGATCAGTGCATGATCAGTCACGTGATCAGTGCATGATCAGTCACGTGATCAGTGCATGATCAGTCCCGTGATCAGTGCATGATCAGCCACATGATCAGTGCATGATCAGTCACGTGATCAGTGCATGGTCAGTCACGTGATCAGTGCATGATCATCCACGTGATCAGTGCATGTGGAGTCATGTAGTCAGTGCATGATAGCGCCGTGATCAGTGCATGATCAGTTCCGTGATGAGTGTATGTTCAGCCAAGTGATCAGTGCAAGATAGCTATGTGATCAGTGCATGATCAGTCACATGATCAGTGCATTATCAGTCACGTGATCAGTGTGTGATCAACCACGTGAACAGTGAATGCTCAGGCACGTGATCAGGGCCTGCTGAGCTGCGTGATTACTGTCTGCTCATCTGCTTTACAATTTCCAGCTGAGCTGCACGATCCTGCCTGTCATCTCCTTGACAATTGCCACCTGTGCTGCATAATTCCTGCCTGCTCTTCTACTTGATTATTGCCAGCTGAGCAGCATGATTTCTCAGAGGTGAGTTCCATGATTATAGCCTGCTGACTGATTCCTGCCTCCTCAGCTCTATGCTCATTGCCTCCAGAGGCACATGATCAGTGTGTGACACCAAACATGATCAGCGCATGATCAGTCACATGATCAATGCATGATAAGCCAGGTGATCAGTGCATGATCAGCCACGTGATCAGTGCATGGTCAGTCACGTGATCAGTGTTTGATCAGCCGCGTGATCAGTGCATGATCAGCCACATGACCAGGGCATGATCAATTACGTGATCAGTGCATGATCAGTCACGTGACCAGTACATGGTAGCTACGTGATCATTGCATGATCAGCCACGTGAGCAGTGCATGATAGCCACGTGATCAGTGCATGATCAGCCACGTGATCAGTGCATGATCAGCCACGTGATCAGTGCATGATCAACCACGTGATCTGTGCATGATCAGTCACGTGATCAGTACATGGTAGCTACGTGATCATTGCATGATCAGACACGTTATCTGAGAATGATAGCCACGTGATCAGTGCATGATAGACACGTGATCAGTGCATGATCAGTCACGTGATCAGTGCATGATCAGCCACATGATCAGTGCATGACCAGGCACATGATCAGTGTATGACCATCCAAATGATCAGTGCATGATAGCCACGTGATCAGTGCATGATCAGCACGTGATCAGTGCATGTGGAGTCATGTAGTCAATGCATGATAGCGCCGCGATCAGTGCACGATCAGTCCCGTGATCAGTGTATGATCAGCCAAGTGACCAGTGCAAGATAGCTACGTGATCA
Source organism: Bos javanicus (assembly GCF_032452875.1). Classification (NCBI taxonomy): domain Eukaryota; kingdom Metazoa; phylum Chordata; class Mammalia; order Artiodactyla; family Bovidae; genus Bos; species Bos javanicus. The sequence goes on along the minus strand of NW_026894156.1, from coordinate 118,048 downwards.
GTGCATGATCAGTCACATGATCAGTGCATGATCAGCCACGTGATCAGTGCATGATCAGTCACGTGATCAGTGTATGACCAGCCAAGTGATCAGTGCATGATAGCCACGTGATCATTGCATGATCAGTCACGTGATCAGTGCATGATCAATTACATGATCAGTGCATGATCAGTCACGTGACCAGTATATGGTAGCTACGTGATCATTGCATGATTAGCCACATGAGCCGTGCATGATAGCCACGAGATCAGTGCATGATCAGTCACGTGATCAGTGCATGACCACTCACGTGAACAGTGCATGATAAGTCAACTGATCAGTGCATGATCAATAACGTGATCAGTGCATGATCACTCACGTGACCAGTGCATGGTAGCTACGTGATCATTGCATGGACAGCCGAGTGAGCAGTGCATGATAGCCACGTGATCAGTGCATGATCAGTCATGTGATCAGTGCATGATCAGTCACGTGATCAGTGCATGATCAGTCCCGTGATCAGTGCATGATCAGTCACGTGATCATTGCATGATCAGCCACGTGATCAGTGCATGACCAGGCACGTGATCAGTGTATGACCAGCCAAGTGATCAGTGCATGATAGCCACGTGATCAGTGCATGATCAGTCATGTGATCAGTGCATGATCAGTCACGTGATCAGTGCATGATCAGCCCGTGATCAGTGCATGATCAGCCACATGATCAGTGCATGATCAGTCACGTGATCAGTGCATGGTCAGTCCCGTGATCAGTGCATGATCATCCACGTGATCAGTGCATTTGGAGTCATGTAGTCATTGCATGATAGCGCCGTGATCAGTGCACGATCAGTTCCGTGATGAGTGTATGTTCAGCCAAGTGATCAGTGCAAGATAGCTATGTGATCAGTGCATGATCAGTCACATGATCAGTGCATTATCAGTCACGTGATAGGTGTGTGATCAACCATGTGAACAGTGAATGCTCAGGCACGTGATCAGGGCCTGCTGAGCTGCGTGATTACTGTCTGCTCATCTGCTTTACAATTTCCAGCTGAGCTGCACGATCCTGCCTGTCATCTCCTTGACAATTGCCAGCTGTGCTGCATAATTCCTGCCTGCTCTTCTACTTGATTATTGCCAGCTGAGCAGCATGATTTCTCAGAGGTGAGTTCCATGATTATAGCCTGCTGACTGATTCCTGCCTCCTCAGCTCTATGCTCATTGCCTCCAGAGGCACATGATCAGTGTGTGACACCAAACATGATCAGCACATGATCAGTCACATGATCAATGCATGATAAGCCAGGTGATCAGTGCATGATCAATTATGTGATCAGTGCATGATCAGTCACGTGACCAGTGCATGGTAGCCACGTGATCATTGCATGATCAGCCACGTGATCAGTGCATGATAGCCACATGATCAGTGCATGATAGCCACGTGATCAGTGCATGAACAGTCACGTGATCTGTGCATGATCAGTCACGTGACTGTGCATGATCAGTCACGTGATCAGTGCATGATCAATTACCTGATCAGTGCATGATCAGTCACGTGACCAGTGCATGGTAGCTACGTGATCAGTGCATGATCAGCCACGTGATCAGTGCATGATAGCCACGTGATCAGTGCATGATATCCACGTGATCAGTGCATGATAGCCACGTGATCACTTCATGATTAGTCACGTGATCTGTACATGATCAGTCAGCTGATACGTGTGTGATCAGCCACCGGATCAGTGCGTGATGAGCCTTGTGATCAGTGCAGGATCAATTACGTAATCAGTGCATGATCAGTCAGGTGACCAGTACATGGTAGCTACGTGATCATTGCGTGATCAGCCACGTGATCAGTGCATGATAGCCACGTGATCAGTGCATGATCAGTCATGTGATGCGTGTGTGATCAGCCACGTGATCAGTGCATTATATCCACGTGATCAGTGCATGATAGCCACGTGATCAGTGCATGATAGCCACGTGATCAGTGCATGATCATCACGTGATCAGTGCATGATCAGTCACCTGATCAGTACATGGTAGCTACATGATCATTGCATGTTCAGCCACGTGAGTAGTGCATGATAGCCACGTGATCAGTGCATGATCAGTCACGTGTTCAGTGCATGATCAGTCATGTAATCTCTGCATGACCAGGCACCTGATCAGTGTATGACCAGACAAGTGATCAGTGCATGATAGCCACGTGATCAGTGCATGATCAGTCACGTGATCAGTGCATGATCAGTCACGTGATCAGTGGATGATCAACCACGTAATCAGTGTATGATCAGCCACATGATCAGTGCATGATCAGTTACGTGATCAGTGCATGATCAGTCACGTGAACAGTGCATGGTAGCTGCGTGATCATTGCATGACCAGCCACATGAGCCGTGCATGATAGCCACGAGATCATTGCATGATCACTCACGTGATCAGTGCATGATCAGTCACGTGAACAGTGCATGATAAGTCAACTGATCAGTGCATGATCAATTACGTGATCAGTGCATGATCACTCACGTGACCAGTACATGGTAGCTACATGATCATTGAATGATCAGCCACGTGAGCAGTGCATGATAGCCACGTGATCAGTGCGTGATCTGTCACATGATCAGTGTATGATCATCCGTGTGATCAGTGCATGGTCAGTCATGTGATCAGTGCATGATATAGACGTGATCAGTGCATGATCAGTCTCGTGATCAGTGCATGATGAACCACGTGATCAGTGCATGATAGCCAGGTAATCAGTGCATGATAGCCAGATGATCAGTGCATTATCAGTCACGTGATCAGTGTATGATCAGCCAAGTAATCAGTGCATGATAGCCAACTGATCAGTGGATGATCAGACACGTGATCAGTGCATGTTCAGTCACGTGATCATTACATGATCAGCCACGTGAATAGTGCATGATCAGCCACGTGATCAGTGCATGATCAGTCACATGATCAGTAGATGATCAGTCACGTGATCAGTGCATGATTAGTCATGTGATCAGTGTATGACCAGCCAAGTGATCAGTGCATGATAGCCATGTGATCAGTGCATGATCAGTCACGTGATCAGTGTATGATCAGCCACGTGATCAGTGCATGATCAGCCAAATTATCAGTGCATGATCAGTTACGTGATCAGTGCATGATCAGCCAGGTGATCAGTGAATGATCAGTCATGTGATCAGTGCATGGTCAGTCACGTGATCAGTGCATGATCATCCACGTGATCAGTGCATGTGGAGTCATGTAGACAATGCATGATAGCGCCGTGATCAGTGCACGATAAGTCCTGTGATTAGTGTATGATCAGCGAAGTGATCAGTGCATGATAGCCACGTGATCAGTGCATGATCAGCCACGTCATCAGTGCATGATAGCCACGTGAGCTGTGCATACAATTACGTGATCAGTGCATGGGCAGTCACGTGATCAGTGCATGATATAGACGTAATCAGTGCATGATCATTCATGTGTTAGGTGTGTGATCAGCGACTTGAACAGTGCATGCTCAGTCACGTGATCAGGGCCTGCTGAGCTGTGTGAATACTGTCTGCTCATCTGCTTGACAAATAACAGCTGAGCTGTACGATTCCTGCCTGTCATCTTCTTAACAATTGCCACCTGTGCTGCATAATTCCTGCTTGCTCATCTACTTGATTATTGCCAGGTGAGCAGCATGATTTCTCAAAGCTGAGTTCCATGATTATATCCTGCTGACTGATTCCTGCCTACTCAGCTCATTGTTCATTGCCTCCAGATGCACATGATCAGTGTGTGACACCAAACATGATCAGCACATGATCAGTCACATAATCAGTGCATGATAAGCCAGGTGATCAGTGCTTGATCAATTACGTGATCAGTGCATGATCAGTCACGTGACCAATACATGGTGGCTGCGTGATCAGTGCATGATCAGCCACGTGAGCAGTGCATGATAGCCACGTGATCAGTGCATGATCAGTCACGTGATCAGTGCATGATCAGTCACGTGTTCAGTGCATGATCAGCCACGTGATCAGTGCACGATCAAATACGTGATCAGTGCATGATCACTCATGGGACCAGTATATGGTAGCTACGTGATCATTGCATGATCAGCCACGTGATCAGTGCATGGTCAGAGACGTGAATAATGTATGATTAGCCACGTGATCAGTGCATGATATCCAAGTGATCAGTGCATGAACAATCACGTGATCAGTGTATGATCAGCCAGGTGAACAGTGCATGCTCAGTCACGTGATCAGGGCCTGCTGAGCTGCGTGATTACTGTCTGCTCATCTGCTTGACAATTGCCAGCTGAGCTGCATGATTCCTGCCTGTCATCTGCTTGACAATTGCCAGCTGCTGTGTAATTCCTGCCTGCTCAGCTGCTTGATTATTGCCAGCTGAGCAGCATGATTCCTCACAGCTGAGATCCATGATTTTTGCCTGCTGACTGTTTGATTCGTGCCTACTCAGCTCTTTGTTTATTGCCTCCAGAGGCACATGATCAGTGTATGAAAGCAAACATGATCAGCGCATGATCAGTCACATGATCAGTGCCATTAAGTCACGTGATCACTACATGATAGTCATGTGATCAGTCCATGCTCAGTCACGGTATCAGTGCATGATCAGCCACGTGATCAGTGCATGATAGCCACGTGATCAGTGCATGATCAGCCACGTGATCAGTGAATGATTGCTACGTGATCAGTTCATGATTAGTCACGTGATCTGTGCATGACCAGGCAGGTGATCAGTGTATGATCAGCCACGTGAACAGTGCATGATAGCCACGTGATCAGTGCATGATTAGTCACCTAATGGATGTATGATCAGTCACGTGACCGGTACATGGTAGCTACATGATCATTGCATGATCAGCCACGTGAGTAGTGCATGATAGCCACGTGATCAGTGCATGATCAGTGACGTGATCAGTGAATGATCAGTCATGTAATCTGTGCATGACCAGGCACGTGATCAGTGTATGACCAGCCATGTGATCAGTGCATGATAGCCACGTGATCAGTGCATGATAAGTCACGTGATCAGTGCATGATCAGTCACGTGATCAGTGCATGATAAGCCACATGATCAGTGCATGATCAATTACGTCATCAGTGCATGATCAGTCACGTGACCAGTACATGGTAGCTGCGTGATCAGTGTATGACCAGCCAAGTTATCAGTGCATGATAGCCACGTGATCAGTGCATGATCAGTCACGTGATCAGTGCATGATCAGTCACGTGATCAGTGCATGATCAGCCACATGATCAGTGCATGATCAGTCACGTGACCAGCACATGGTAGCTGCTTGATCATTTCATTATCAGCCACGTTAGCAGTGCATGATAGCCACGTGATCAGTGCTTGATCAGCCACGTGATCAGTGCATGATCAGCCACGTGATCAGTGCATGCGCAATCACGTGACCAGTGCATGGTAGCCACGTGATCATTGCATGATCAGCCACGTGATCAGTGCATGATAGCCACGTGATCAGTGCATGATAGACAGGTGATCAGTGCATGATCAGTCACGTGATCAGTGTGTGATCAGCCACGTGATCAGTGCATGATATCCACGTGATCAGTGAGTGATAGCCACGTGATCAGTGCATGATAACCACGTGATCAGTGCATGGTCAGTCACGTGTTCAGTGCATGATCAGCCACGTGATCAGTGCATGATCAATAACGTGATCAGTGAATGGTCACTCACGTGACCAGTACATGGTAGCTACATGATCATTGCATGATCAGCCACGTGATCAGTGCATGATCCATTACGTGATCAGTGCATGAAGAGCCACGTGAGCAGTGCATGATAGCCACTTGATCAGTGCATGATCAGTTACGTGAGCAGTGTATGATCAGCCACGTGATCAGTGCATGGTCAGACACGTGAACAGTGCATGATCAGCCACGTGATCAGTGCATGATATCCAAGTGATCAGTGCATGATCAGTTACATGTGCAGTGCATGATCAGCCACGTGATCAGTGCATGGTCAGACACGTGAACAGTGTATGATCAGACACGTGATCAGTGCATGATATCCAAGTGATCAGTGCATGATCAATCACGTGATCAGTGTATGATCAGCCAGGTGAACAGTGCATGCTCAGTCACGTGATCAGGGCATGTTGAGCTGCGTGATTACTGTCTGCTCATCTGCTTGACAATTGCCAGCTGAGCTGCACGATTCCTGCCTGTCATCTGCTTGACAATTGCCAGCTGTGCTGCGTAATTCCTGCCTGCTCAGCTGCTTGATTATTGCCAGCTGAGCAGCATGATTCCTCACAGCTGAGTTCCATGATTATTGCCTGCTGACTGTTTGATTCGTGCCTACTCAGCTCTTTGTTTATTGCCTCCAGAGGCACATGATCAGTGTATGATAGCAAACATGATCAGCGCATGATCAGTCACATGATCAGCGCCATTAACTCACGTGATCACTATATGATAGTCATGTGATCAGTCCATGCTCAGTCACGGTATCAGTGCATGGTCAGCCACGTGATCAGTGCATGATCTGTCACATGATTAGTGTATGATCATCCACATGATCAGTGCATGGGAAGTCATGTGATCAGTGTATGTTTAAACATGATCAGTGCATTTTCAGTCTCGCGGTCAGTGCATGATAGCCACGTGATCAGTGCATGATCAGTCACCTGATGGGTGTATGATCATTCACGTGACCTGTATTTGGTAGCTATATGATCAGTGTATGACCAGCCATGTGATAAGTGCATGATAGCCACGTGATCAGTGCATGATCAGCCACGTGATCAGCGCATGATCAGCCACGTAATCAGTGCATGATCAGCCACATGATCAGTGCGTGATCAATTACATCATCAGTGCATGATCAGTCACGTGACCAGTACATGGTAGCTGCGTGATCACTCTATGACCAGCCAAGTGATCAGTGCATGATAACCACGTGATCAGTGCATGATAAGTCACGTGATAAGTGCATGATCAGTCACGTGATCAGTGCATGATCTGCCACATGATCAGTGCGTGATCAATTACGTCATCAGTGCATAATCAGTCACGTGACCAGTACATGGTAGCTGCGTGATCATTGCATGATCAGCCAAGTTAACAGTGCATGATAGCCACGTGATCAGTGCATGATCAGTCACGTGATCAGTGCATGATCAGTCACGTGTTCAGTGCATGATCAGCCACGTGATCATTGCATGATCAATCACGTGATCAGTGCATGATAGCCACGTGATCAGTGCATGATCAGTCATGTGATAGTGTGTGATCAGCCACGTGATCAGTGCATGATATCCACGTGATCAGTGAATGATAGCCACGTGATCAGTGCATGATAGCCACGTGATCAGTGCATGATCAGTCACGTGATACGTGTGTGATCAGCCACGTGATCAGTGCATGATCAGTCACGTGACCAGTACATGGTAGCTACGTGATCATTGCATGATCAGCCACGTGATCAGTGCATGATCAGTTACGTGAGCAGAGCATGATCAGCCACGTGATCAGTGCATGAGAGCCACGTGATCAGTGCATGATCAGTCACGTGACAGGTGTGTGGTAAGCCACGTGATCAGTGCATGATCAGCCAAATGATCAGTGCATGATAGCCACGTGATCAGTGCATGATCAGTTACGTGAACAGTGTATGATCAGCAACGTGATCAGTGCATGATCAGACACGTGATCAGTGTATGATCAAACACGTGATCAGTGCATGATATCCATGTCATCAGTGCATGATGAGTCTCGTGAACAGTGCATGATCAGTCACGTGATCAGTGCATAATCAGCCACGTGATCAGTGCATGATCAGTCACGTGATCTGTGCATGATAGCCACGTGATCACTGCATGATAGCCACGTGATCAGTGCATGATCAGTCACGTGATCAGTGCATGATCAGCCACGTGATCAGTGCATGACGAGGCATGTGATCAGTATGGCCAGCCAAGTGATCAGTGCATGATAGCCCCGTGATCAGTGCATGGTCAGTCACGTGATCAGTGCATGATCAGTCACGTGATCAGTGTTTGATCAGCCGCGTGATCAGTGCATGATCAGCCACATGACCAGGGCATGATCAATTACGTGATCAGTGCATGATCAGTCACGTGACCAGTACATGGTAGCTACGTGATCATTGCATGATCAGCCACGTGAGCAGTGCATGATAGCCACGTGATCAGTTCATGATCAGCCACGTGATCAGTGCATGATCAGTCACGTGATCAGTGCATGATCAGCCACGTGATCAGTGCATGATCAGCCACGTGATCTGTGCATGATCATTCACGTGACCAGTACATGGTAGCTACGTGATCATTGCATGATCAGCCACGTTATCTGTGAATGATAGCCACGTGATCAGTGCATGATAGACACGTGATCAGTGCATGATCAGTCACGTGATCAGTGCATGATCAGCCACATGATCAGTGCATGACCAGGCACATGATCAGTGTATGACCATCCAAATGATCAGTGCATGATAGCCACGTGATCAGTGCATGATCATGCACGTGATCAGTGCATGTGGAGTCATGTAGTCAATGCATTATAGCGCCGTAATCAGTGCACGATCAGTCCCATCATGAGTGTATGATCAGCCAAGTGACCAGTGCAAGATAGCTACGTGATCAGTGCATGATCAGTCACATGATCAGTGCATGATCAGCCACGTGATCAGTGCATGATCAGTCACGTGATCAGTGTATGACCAGCCAAGTGATCAGTGCATGATCAGCCACGTGATCATTGCATGATCAGTCACGTGATCAGTGCATGATCAATTACATGATCAGTGCGTGATCAGTCAAGTGACCAGTATATGGTAGCTAGGTGATCATTGCATGATTAGCCACATGAGCCGTGCATGATAGCCACGAGATCAGTGCATGATCAGTCACGTGATCAGTGCATGACCAGTCACGTGAACAGTGCATGATAAGTCACTGATCAGTGCATGATCAATAACGTGATCAGTGCATGATCACTCACGTGACCAGTACATGGTAGCTACGTGATCATTGCATGACAGCCACGTGAGCAGTGCATGATAGCCACGTGATCAGTGCATGATGAGCTATGTGATCAGTGCAGTATCAATTACGTGATCAATGCATGATCAGTCACGTGACCAGTACATGGTAGCTACGTGATCATTGCATGATCAGCCACGTGATCAGTGCATGATCGGTCACGTGATCAGTGCACGGTCAGTCACGTAATCAGTGCATGATCAGCCACGTGAGCAGTGCATGATAGCCACGTGATCAGTGCATGATCAGCCACGTGATTAGTGCATGATCAGTCATGTGATCAGTGCATGATTAGTTACGTGAACAGTGTATGATCAGCCACGTGATCAGTGCATGGTCAGACACGTGAACAGTGTATGATCAGCCACGTGATCAGTGCTGAGTTCCATGATTTTTGCCTGCTGACTGTTTGATTCGTGCCTACTCAGCTCTTTGTTTATTGCCTCCAGAGGCACATGATCAGTGTATGATAGCAAACATGCTCAGCGCATGATCATTCACATGGTCAGCGCCATTAAGTCACGTGATCACTACATGATAGTTATGTGATCAGTCCATGCTCAGTCACGTAATCAGTGCATGATCAGCCACGTGAGCAGTGCATGATAGTCACGTGTTCAGTGCATGATCAGCCACGTGATCATTGCATGATCAATTGCGTGATCAGTGCATGATAGCCACGTGATCAGTGCATGATCAGTCATGTGATACGTGTGTGATCAGCCACGTGATCAGTGCATGATCATCCACGTGATCAGTGAATGATCAGCCACGTGATTAGTGCATGATAGCCACGTGATCAGTGCATGATCAGTCACGTGATCGGTGCGTGATCAGCCACGTGATCAGTGCATGATCAGTCACGTGACCAGTACATGGTAGCTACGGGATCATTGCATGATCAGCCACGTGATGTGTGCATGATCAGTTACGTGAGCAGAGTATGATCAGCCACGTGATCAGTGCATGAGAGCCACGTGATCAGTGCATGATCAGTCACGTGACAGGTGTGTGGTAAGCCACGTGAACAGTGCATGTTCAGCCACGTGATCAATGCATGAAATCCACGTGATCAGTGCATGATCAGTTACGTGAACAGTGTATGATCAGCAACGTGAGCAGTGCATGGTCAGACACGTGATCAGTGTATGATCAGCCACGTGATCAGTGCATGATATCCATGTCATCAGTGCATGATGAGTCTCGTGAACAGTGCATGATCAGTCACGTGATCAGTGCATAATCAGCCACGTGATCAGTGCATGATCAGTCACGTGATCTGTGCATGATAGCCACGTGATCACTGCATGATAGCCACGTGATCAGTGCATGATCAGTCACGTGATCAGTGCATGATCAGCCACGTGATCAGTGCATGACAGCCACGTGATCAGTATGGCCAGCTAAGTGATCAGTGCATGATAGCCACGTGATCAGTGCATGGTCAGTCACGTGATCAGTGCATGATCAGTCACGTGATCAGTGTTTGATCAGCCACGTGATCAGTGCATGATCAGCCACATGACCAGGGCATGATCAATTACGTGATCAGTGCATGATCAGTCACGTGACCAGTACATGGTAGCTACGTGATCATTGCATGATCAGCCACGTGAGCAGTGCATGATAGCCACGTGATCAGTTCATGATCAGCCACGTGATCAGTGCATGATCAGTCACGTGATCTGTGCATGATAGCCACGTGATCACTGCATGATCAGCCACGTGATCAGTGCATGATAGCCACGTGATCAGTGCATGATCAGTCATGTGATGCGTGTGTGATCAGCCACGTGATCAGTGCATGATATCCACGTGATCAGTGAATGATAGCCACGTGATTAGTGCATGATAGCCACGTGATCAGTGCATGATCAGTCACGTGATACGTGTGTGATCAGGCACGTGATCAGTGCATGATCAGTCACGTGACCAGTACATGGTAGCTACGGGATCATTGCATGATCAGCCACGTGATGTGTGCATGATCAGTTACGTGAGCAGAGTATGATCAGCCACGTGATCAGTGCATGAGAGCCACGTGATCAGTGCATGATCAGTCACGTGACAGGTGTGTGGTAAGCCACGTGAACAGTGCATGTTCAGCCACGTGATCAATGCATGAAATCCACGTGATCAGTGCATGATCAGTTACGTGAACAGTGTATGATCAGCAACGTGAGCAGTGCATGGTCAGACACGTGAACACTGTATGATCAAACACGTGATCAGTGCATGATATCCATGTCATCAGTGCATGATGAGTCTCGTGAACAGTGCATGATCAGTCACGTGATCAGTGCATAATCAGCCACGTGATCAGTGCATGATCAGTCACGTGATCTGTGCATGATAGCCACGTGATCACTGCATGATAGCCACGTGATCAGTGCATGATCAGTCACGTGATCAGTGCATGATCAGCCACGTGATCAGTGCATGACGAGGCACGTGATCAGTATGGCCAGCTAAGTGATCAGTGCATGATAGCCACGTGATCAGTGCATGGTCAGTCACGTGATCAGTGCATGATCAGTCACGTGATCAGTGTTTGATCAGCCGCGTGATCAGTGCATGATCAGCCACGTGACCAGGGCATGATCAATTACGTGATCAGTGCATGATCAGTCACGTGACCAGTACATGGTAGCTACGTGATCATTGCATGATCAGCCACGTGAGCAGTGCATGATAGCCACGTGATCAGTTCATGATCAGCCACGTGATCAGTGCATGATCAGTCACGTGATCAGTGCATGATCAGCCACGTGATCAGTGCATGATCAGCCACGTGATCTGTGCATGATCATTCACGTGACCAGTACATGGTAGCTACGTGATCATTGCATGATCAGCCACGTTATCTGTGAATGATAGCCACGTGATCAGTGCATGATAGACACGTGATCAGTGCATGATCAGTCACGTGATCAGTGCATGATCAGCCACATGATCAGTGCATGACCAGGCACATGATCAGTGTATGACCATCCAAATGATCAGTGCATGATAGCCACGTGATCAGTGCATGATCATGCACGTGATCAGTGCATGTGGAGTCATGTAGTCAATGCATTATAGCGCCGCAATCAGTGCACGATCAGTCCCATGATGAGTGTATGATCAGCCAAGTGACCAGTGAAAGATAGCTACGTGATCAGTGCATGATCAGTCACATGATCAGTGCATGATCAGCCACGTGATCAGTGCATGATCAGTCACGTGATCAGTGTATGACCAGCCAAGTGATCAGTGCATGATAGCCACGTGATCATTGCATGATCAGTCACGTGATCAGTGCATGATCAATTACATGATCAGTGCGTGATCAGTCACGTGACCAGTATATGGTAGCTAGGTGATCATTGCATGATTAGCCACATGAGCCGTGCATGATAGCCACGAGATCAGTGCATGATCAGTCACGTGATAAGTGCATGACCACTCACGTGAACAGTGCATGATAAGTCAACTGATCAGTGCATGATCAATAACGTGATCAGTGCATGATCACTCACGTGACCAGTACATGGTAGCTACGTGATCATTGCATGGACAGCCGCGTGAGCAGTGCATGATAGCCACGTGATCAGTGCATGATGAGCTACGTGATCAGTGCAGTATCAATTACGTGATCAATGCATGATCAGTCACGTGACCAGTACATGGTAGCTACGTGATCATTGCATGATCAGCCACGTGATCAGTGCATGATCGGTCACGTGATCAGTGCACGGTCAGTCACGAAATCAGTGCATGATCAGCCACGTGAGCAGTGCATGATAGCCACGTGATCAGTGCATGATCAGCCACGTGATTAGTGCATGATCAATTATGTGATCAGTGCATGGTCAGACACGTGAACAGTGTATGATCAGCCACGTGATCAGTGCTGAGTTCCATGATTTTTGCCTGCTGACTGTTTGATTCGTGCCTACTCAGCTCTTTGTTTATTGGCTCCAGAGGCACATGATCAGTGTATGATAGCAAACATGCTCAGCGCATGATCATTCACATGGTCAGCGCCATTAAGTCACGTGATCACTACATGATAGTTATGTGATCAGTCCATGCTCAGTCACGGTATCAGTGCATGATCAGCCACGTGATCAGTGCATGACCAGGCACGTGATCAGTGTATGTCCAGCCAAGTGATCAGTGCATGATAGCCACGTGATCAGTGCATGATCAGTCATGTGATCAGTGTATGATCAGCCACGTGATCAGTGCATGATCAGCCTCATGATCAGTGCATGATCAGTCACGTGATCAGTGCATGGTCAGTCCCGTGATCAGTGCATGATCATCCACGTGATCAGTGCATTTGGAGTCATGTAGTCAATGCATGATAGCGCCGTGATCAGTGCGCGATCAGTTCCGTGATGAGTGTATGATCAGCCAAGTGAGCAGTGCATGATAGCCACGTGATCAGTGCATGATCAGCCACGTGATTAGTGCATGATCAATTATGTGATCACTGCATGATAGCCACGTGATCAGTGCATGATCAGTCACGTGATCAGTGCATGATCAGCCACGTGATCAGTGCATGACGAGGCACGTGATCAGTATGGCCAGCTAAGTGATCAGTGCATGATAGCCACGTGATCAGTGCATGGTCAGTCACGTGATCAGTGCATGATCAGTCACGTGATCAGTGTTTGATCAGCCGCGTGATCAGTGCATGATCAGCCACATGACCAGGGCATGATCAATTACGTGATCAGTGCATGATCAGTCACGTGACCAGTACATGGTAGCTACGTGATCATTGCATGATCAGCCACGTGAGCAGTGCATGATAGCCACGTGATCAGTTCATGATCAGCCACGTGATCAGTGCATGATCAGTCACGTGATCTGTGCATGATAGCCACGTGATCACTGCATGATAGCCACGTGATCAGTGCATGATAGCCACGTGATCAGTGCATGATCAGTCATGTGATACGTGTGTGATCAGCCACGTGATCAGTGCATGATATCCACGTGATCAGTGAATGATAGCCACGTGATTAGTGCATGATAGCCACGTGATCAGTGCATGATCAGTCACGTGATACGTGTGTGATCAGCCACGTGATCAGTGCATGATCAGTCACGTGACCAGTACATGGTAGCTACGGGATCATTGCATGATCAGCCACGTGATGTGTGCATGATCAGTTACGTGAGCAGAGTATGATCAGCCACGTGATCAGTGCATGAGAGCCACGTGATCAGTGCATGATCAGTCACGTGACAGGTGTGTGGTAAGCCACGTGAACAGTGCATGTTCCGCCACGTGATCAATGCATGAAATCCACGTGATCAGTGCATGATCAGTTACGTGAACAGTGTATGATCAGCAACGTGAGCAGTGCATGGTCAGACACGTGAACACTGTATGATCAAACACGTGATCAGTGCATGATATCCATGTCATCAGTGCATGATGAGTCTCGTGAACAGTGCATGATCAGTCACGTGATCTGTGCATGATAGCCACGTGATCACTGCATGATAGGCACGTGATCAGTGCATGATCAGTCACGTGATCAGTGCATGATCAGCCACGTGATCAGTGCATGACGAGGCACGTGATCAGTATGGCCAGCTAAGTGATCAGTGCATGATAGCCACGTGATCAGTGCATGGTCAGTCACGTGATCAGTGCATGATCAGTCACGTGATCAGTGTTTGATCAGCCGCGTGATCAGTGCATGATCAGCCACATGACCAGGGCATGATCAATTACGTGATCAGTGCATGATCAGTCACGTGACCAGTACATGGTAGCTACGTGATCATTGCATGATCAGCCACGTGAGCAGTGCATGATAGCCACGTGATCAGTTCATGATCAGCCACGTGATCAGTGCATGATCAGTCACGTGATCAGTGCATGATCAGCCACGTGATCAGTGCATGATCAGCCACGTGATCTGTGCATGATCATTCACGTGACCAGTACATGGTAGCTACGTGATCATTGCATGATCAGCCACGTTATCTGTGAATGATAGCCACGTGATCAGTGCATGATAGACACGTGATCAGTGCATGATCAGTCACGTGATCAGTGCATGATCAGCCACATGATCAGTGCATGACCAGGCACATGATCAGTGTATGACCATCCAAATGATCAGTGCATGATAGCCACGTGATCAGTGCATGATCATGCACGTGATCAGTGCATGTGGAGTCATGTAGTCAATGCATTATAGCGCGCAATCAGTGCACGATCAGTCCCATGATGAGTGTATGATCAGCCAAGTGACCAGTGAAAGATAGCTACGTGATCAGTGCATGATCAGTCACATGATCAGTGCATGATCAGCCACGTGATCAGTGCATGATCAGTCACGTGATCAGTGTATGACCAGCCAAGTGATCAGTGCATGATAGCCACGTGATCATTGCATGATCAGTCACGTGATCAGTGCATGATCAATTACATGATCAGTGCGTGATCAGTCACGTGACCAGTATATGGTAGCTAGGTGATCATTGCATGATTAGCCACATGAGCCGTGCATGATAGCCACGAGATCAGTGCATGATCAGTCACGTGATAAGTGCATGACCACTCACGTGAACAGTGCATGATAAGTCAACTGATCAGTGCATGATCAATAACGTGATCAGTGCATGATCACTCACGTGACCAGTACATGGTAGCTACGTGATCATTGCATGGACAGCCGCGTGAGCAGTGCATGATAGCCACGTGATCAGTGCATGATGAGCTACGTGATCAGTGCAGTATCAATTACGTGATCAATGCATGATCAGTCACGTGACCAGTACATGGTAGCTACGTGATCATTGCATGATCAGCCACGTGATCAGTGCATGATCGGTCACGTGATCAGTGCACGGTCAGTCACGAAATCAGTGCATGATCAGCCACGTGAGCAGTGCATGATAGCCACGTGATCAGTGCATGATCAGCCACGTGATTAGTGCATGATCAATTATGTGATCAGTGCATGGTCAGACACGTGAACAGTGTATGATCAGCCACGTGATCAGTGCTGAGTTCCATGATTTTTGCCTGCTGACTGTTTGATTCGTGCCTACTCAGCTCTTTGTTTATTGGCTCCAGAGGCACATGATCAGTGTATGATAGCAAACATGCTCAGCGCATGATCATTCACATGGTCAGCGCCATTAAGTCACGTGATCACTACATGATAGTTATGTGATCAGTCCATGCTCAGTCACGGTATCAGTGCATGATCAGCCACGTGATCAGTGCATGACCAGGCACGTGATCAGTGTATGTCCAGCCAAGTGATCAGTGCATGATAGCCACGTGATCAGTGCATGATCAGTCATGTGATCAGTGTATGATCAGCCACGTGATCAGTGCATGATCAGCCACATGATCAGTGCATGATCAGTCACGTGATCAGTGCATGGTCAGTCCCGTGATCAGTGCATGATCATCCACGTGATCAGTGCATTTGGAGTCATGTAGTCAATGCATGATAGCGCCGTGATCAGTGCGCGATCAGTTCCGTGATGAGTGTATGATCAGCCAAGTGAGCAGTGCATGATAGCCACGTGATCAGTGCATGATCAGCCACGTGATTAGTGCATGATCAATTATGTGATCAGTGCATGATCAGTTACGTGAAGAGTGTATGATCAGCCACGTGATTAGTGCATGGTCAGACACGTGAACAGTGTATGATCAGCCACGTGATCAGTGCTGAGTTCCATGATTTTTGCCTGCTGACTGTTTGATTCGTGCCTACTCAGCTCTTTGTTTATTGCCTCCAGAGGCACATGATCAGTGTATGATAGCAAACATGCTCAGCGCATGATCATTCACATGGTCAGCGCCATTAAGTCACGTGATCACTACATGATAGTTATGTGATCAGTCCATGCTCAGTCACGTAATCAGTGCATGATCAGCCACGTGAGCAGTGCATGATAGTCACGTGTTCAGTGCATGATCAGCCACGTGATCATTGCATGATCAATTACGTGATCAGTGCATGATAGCCACGTGATCAGTGCATGATCAGTCATGTGATACGTGTGTGATCAGCCACGTGATCAGTGCATGATATCCACGTGATCAGTGAATGATAGCCACGTGATTAGTGCATGATAGCCACGTGATCAGTGCATGATCAGTCACGTGATACGTGTGTGATCAGCCACGTGATCAGTGCATGATCAGTCACGTGACCAGTACATGGTAGCTACGGGATCATTGCATGATCAGCCACGTGATGTGTGCATGATCAGTTACGTGAGCAGAGTATGATCAGCCACATGATCAGTGCATGAGAGCCACGTGATCAGTGCATGATCAGTCACGTGACAGGTGTGTGGTAAGCCACGTGAACAGTGCATGTTCAGCCACGTGATCAATGCATGAAATCCACGTGATCAGTGCATGATCAGTTACGTGAACAGTGTATAATCAGCAACGTGAGCAGTGCATGGTCAGACACGTGAACACTGTATGATCAAACACGTGATCAGTGCATGATATCCATGTCATCAGTGCATGATGAGTCTCGTGAACAGTGCATGATCAGTCACGTGATCAGTGCATAATCAGCCACGTGATCAGTGCATGATCAGTCACGTGATCTGTGCATGATAGCCACGTGATCACTGCATGATAGCCACGTGATCAGTGCATGATCAGTCACGTGATCAGTGCATGATCAGCCACGTGATCAGTGCATGACGAGGCACGTGATCAGTATGGCCAGCTAAGTGATCAGTGCATGATAGCCACGTGATCAGTGCATGGTCAGTCACGTGATCAGTGCATGATCAGTCACGTGATCAGTGCTTGATCAGCCACATGACCAGGGCATGATCAATTACATGATCAGTGCATGATCAGTCACGTGACCAGTACATGGTAGCTACGTGATCATTGCATGATCAGCCACGTGAGCAGTGCATGATAGCCACGTGATCAGTTCATGATCAGCCACGTGATCAGTGCATGATCAGTCACGTGATCAGTGCATGATCAGCCACGTGATCAGTGCATGATCAGCCACGTGATCTGTGCATGATCATTCACGTGACCAGTACATGGTAGCTACGTGATCATTGCATGATCAGCCACGTTATCTGTGAATGATAGCCACGTGATCAGTGCATGATAGACACGTGATCAGTGCATGATCAGTCACGTGATCAGTGCATGATCAGCCACATGATCAGTGCATGACCAGGCACATGATCAGTGTATGACCATCCAAATGATCAGTGCATGATAGCCACGTGATCAGTGCATGATCATGCACGTGATCAGTGCATGTGGAGTCATGTAGTCAATGCATTATAGCGCCGCAATCAGTGCACGATCAGTCCCATGATGAGTGTATGATCAGCCAAGTGACCAGTGAAAGATAGCTACGTGATCAGTGCATGATCAGTCACATGATCAGTGCATGATCAGCCACGTGATCAGTGCATGATCAGTCACGTGATCAGTGTATGACCAGCCAAGTGATCAGTGCATGATAGCCACGTGATCATTGCATGATCAGTCACGTGATCAGTGCATGATCAATTACATGATCAGTGCGTGATCAGTCACGTGACCAGTATATGGTAGCTAGGTGATCATTGCATGATTAGCCACATGAGCCGTGCATGATAGCCACGAGATCAGTGCATGATCAGTCACGTGATAAGTGCATGACCACTCACGTGAACAGTGCATGATAAGTCAACTGATCAGTGCATGATCAATAACGTGATCAGTGCATGATCACTCACGTGACCAGTACATGGTAGCTACGTGATCATTGCATGGACAGCCGCGTGAGCAGTGCATGATAGCCACGTGATCAGTGCATGATGAGCTACGTGATCAGTGCAGTATCAATTACGTGATCAATGCATGATCAGTCACGTGACCAGTACATGGTAGCTACGTGATCATTGCATGATCAGCCACGTGATCAGTGCATGATCGGTCACGTGATCAGTGCACGGTCAGTCTCGTAATCAGTGCATGATCAGCCACGTGAGCAGTGCATGATAGCCACGTGATCAGTGCATGATCAGCCACGTGATTAGTGCATGATCAATTATGTGATCAGTGCATGGTCAGACACGTGAACAGTGTATGATCAGCCACGTGATCAGTGCTGAGTTCCATGATTTTTGCCTGCTGACTGTTTGATTCGTGCCTACTCAGCTCTTTGTTTATTGGCTCCAGAGGCACATGATCAGTGTATGATAGCAAACATGCTCAGCGCATGATCATTCACATGGTCAGCGCCATTAAGTCTCGTGATCACTACATGATAGTTATGTGATCAGTCCGTGCTCAGTCACGGTATCAGTGCATGATCAGACACGAGATCAGTGCATGATCAGTCACGTGATCAGTGCATGATCAGCCACGTGATCAGTGCATGACCAGGCACGTGATCAGTGTATGTCCAGCCAAGTGATCAGTGCATGATAGCCACGTGATCAGTGCATGATCAGTCATGTGATCAGTGTATGATCAGCCACGTGATCAGTGCATGATCAGCCAAATGATCAGTGCATGATCAGTCACGTGATCAGTGCATGGTCAGTCCCGTGATCAGTGCATGATCATCCACGTGATCAGTGCATTTGGAGTCATGTAGTCAATGCATGATAGCGCCGTGATCAGTGCACGATCAGTTCCGTGATGAGTGTATGATCAGCCAAGTGATCAGTGCAAGATAGCTATGTGATCAGTGCATGATCAGTCACATGATCAGTGCATGATCAGTCACGTGATAGGTGTGTGATCAGCCATGTGAACAGTGAATGCTCAGGCACGTGATCAGGGCCTGCTGAGCTGCGTGATTCCTGTCGGCTCATCTGCTTGACAATTGCCAGCTGAGCTGCGTGAGTCCTGCCTGGTCACGTGCTTGATTTTGCCAGTTGAGCAGCATGATTCGTCACTGCTGAGCTCCATGCTTATTGCCTGCTGATTGCGTGGTTCGTGTCTGCTCAGCTCTTTGAGTATTGCCTCCTGAGGTCCCTGTTCGGTCGCCACCTGCCGGGGACCAGCCCCAACTGATCAGTGTATTCGAAGGAGAGATGGCCTAGGCGACTATTTATATGCTAATCAGAGATGTCAAGAATGATAGTATGAGGAGAGCTCGGTAGGAAAATTCGGTGGAGAAAAGAGACTGAGTAGCTTGGTTTACGCGGAAGACCAATCAAACTTCAAGACAAGAAGTTTGCACCACATACGTAGGCCGCAGGCGCCCTCTCGAATAGCGAAAGGTGCCTCACCCTAGACACCTTCTCGAGTGGGTCTTAGCAGCCCAGGCATAATTAGTAAGCGTGGTGGGTTCCGCGCTCCAGATGGAGACTCAGCTGGGAGTTAAAGGGAAGAATGACAAGGAACTTTATGAATTGGAACTGTAAGTTACCTCTTTGACAGAGAGAGTGAGATGATGGTGGGGGACAGCCCCCAGTGAAATCAGAGGTGAGAGCACAAAGCAATACAGTAGGCAGACTCCAGTTTTTGGGAGGAGATGCTCGCGAATATCCGGGTGGACTCCTGAGGCTCGATCCCGCATTTGCGTATGCCGAGCCTCCTTCCTCATGACCTTTGTCCAGAGTGGAATGCCTCCCCGGCTCCCGGCACATGATCAGTGCATGCTCAGTCACGATATCAGTGCCTGCTCAGCCACGTGATCACTGACGGCACAGTCACGTGATCAGCGCCTCTCAGTCACGTGATCACCGGATGATAAACACGTGATCAGTGAACGACCAGCCACGTGATCACTGCATGCGCAGTCAGGTGGTCAGTTCCTGATCAGCCACCTGATCAGTGCGTGCACAGTCCCCTGATCAGCGCCTGTCAGTCACTGATCACTGCCTGATAAACACGTGATCAGTGCCCGAACAGCCACGTCATCAGTGCATGCGCAGTCACGTGATCAGTGCATGATAGCCACGTGATCAGTTCGTGTACAGTCCCATGATCAGCGCCTGTCAGTCACTGATCGTTGCCTGATAAACACGTGATCAGTGCATGATGAGCCATGTGATCAGTGCCCGATCAGCCACGTCATCAGTGCATGCGCAGTCACGTCATCAGTGCATGATAGCCACGTGATCAGTGCATGCTCAGTCACGTGATCTGGACTTGATGAGCCACGTGATCAGTGCCTGCAGAATCACGTGATCAGGGCCTGCTGAGCTGCGTGATTCCTGCCGGCTCATCTGCTTGACAATTGCCAGCTGAGCTGCGTGAGTCCTGCCTGGTCACGTGCTTGATTATTGCCAGTTGAGCAGCATGATTCGTCACTGCTGAGCTCCATGCTTATTGCCTGCTGATTGCGTGGTTCGTGTCTGCTCAGCTCTTTGAGTATTGCCTCCTGAGGTCCCTGTTCGGTCGCCACCTGCCGGGGACAAGCCCCAACAGATCCAGGGTATTCGAAGGAGAGATGGCCTAGGCGACTATTTATATTCTAATCAGAGATGTCAAGAATGATAGTATGAGGAGAGTTCAGTAGGAAAATTCGGTGGAGAAAGATACTGAGCAGCTTGGTTTACGCGGAAGACCAATCAAACTTCAAGACAAGAAGTTTGCACCACTTACGTAGGCCGCAGGTGCCCTCTCGAATAGTGAAAGGTGCCTCACCCTAGACACCTTCTCGAGTGGGTCTTAGCAGCCCAGGCATAATTAGTAAGCGTGGTGGGTTCCGCGCTCCAGATGGAGACTCAGCTGGAAGTTAAAGGGAAGAATGACAAGGAACTTTATGAATTGGAGCTGTAAGTTACCTCTTTGACAGAGAGAGCGAGATGGTGGTGGGGGACAGACCCCAGTGAAATCAGAGGTGAGAGCACAAAGCAATACAGTAGGCAGACTCTGGTTTTTTGGGGGGGGAGATGCTCGAGAATATCCGGGTGGATTCCTGAGGCTCGATCCCGCATTTGCGTATGCTGAGCCTCCTTCCTCATGACCTTTGTCCAGAGTGGAATGCCTCCCCGGCTCCCGGCACATGATCAGTGCATGCTCAGTCACGATATCAGTCCCTGCTCAGCCACGTGATCACTGACGGCACAGTCACGTGATCAGCGCCTCTCAGTCACGTGATCACCGGATGATAAACACGTGATCAGTGAACGACCAGCTACGTGATCACTGCATGCGCAGTCAGGTGGTCAGTTCCTGATCAGCCACCTGATCAGTGCGTGCACAGTCCCCTGATCAGCCCCTGTCAGTCACTGATCACTGCCTGATAAACACGTGATCAGTGCCCGAACAGCCACGTCATCAGTGCATTCGCAGTCACGTGATCAGTGCATGATAGCCAGGTGATCAGTGCGTGCACAGTCCCATGATCAGCGCCTGTCAGTCACTGATCATTGCCTGATAAAAACGTGATCAGTGCATGATGAGCCATATGATCACTGCCCGATCAGCCACGTCATCAGTGCATGCGCAGTCACGTCATCAGTGCATGATCAGTCACGTGACCAGTACATGGTAGTTACGTGATCATTGCCTGATCAGCCACGTGAGCAGTGCATGATAGCCACGTGATCAGTGCATGATCAGCCATGTGATCAGTTCAAGATAGCTACGTGATCAGTGCATGATCAGTCACGTGACCAGTACATGGTAGCTATGTGATCATTGCCTGATCAGCCAAGTGATCAGTTCAAGATAGCTACATGATCAGTGCATGATCAGTCACGTGATCATTGCCTGATGAGTCACGTGATCAGTGCATGTGGAGTCATGTAGTCAATGCATGATAGCGCCGTGATCAGTGCACTATCAGTCCCGTGATGAGTGTATGATCAGCCAAGTGATCGGTTCAAGATAGCTACGTGATCAGTGCATGAGTGCCACGTGATCACTGCATGATCAGTCACATGACAGGTGTGTGATCAGCCACGTGAACAGTGCATGTTCAGCCACGTGATGAGTGTATGATAGCCACGTAATCAGTGCATGATCAGTTACTTGAGCAGTGTATGGTCAGCCACGTGATCAGTGCATGGTGAGACACGAGAACACTGTATGATCTGCCACGTGATCAGTGCATGATATCCAAGTGATCAGTGCATGATCAGTCACGTGATCAGTGTATGATCAGCCACGTGAACAGTGCATGCTCAGTCACGTGATCAGGGCCTGCTGAGCTGCGTGATTACTGTCTGCTCATCTGCTTGACAATTGCTAGCTGTGCTGCGTAATTCCTGCCTGCTCAGCTGCTTGATTATTGCCAGCTGAGCAGCATGATTCCTCACAGGTGAGTTCCATGATTATTGCCTGCTGACTGTTTGATTCGTGCCTACTCAGCTCTTTGTTTATTGCCTCCAGAGGCACATGATCAGTGTATGATAGCAAACATGATCAGCACCATTAAGTCACGTGATCACTACAGGATAGTCATGTGATCAGTCCATGCTCAGTCACGGTATCAGTGCATGATCAGCCAAGTGATCAGTGCATGATAGCCACGTGATCATTGCATGATAGCCACGTGATCAGTGCATGATCAGTCAGGAGATCAGTGCATGATAGCTACGTGATCAGTTCATGATTAGTCACGTTATCTGTGCATGACCATGCAGGTGATCAGTGTATGATCAGCCACGTGAGTAGTGCATGATAGCCACGTGATCAGTGCATGATCAATCACGTGATCAGTGTATGATCAGCCACGTGAACAGTGCATGCTCAGTCAAGTGATCAGGGCCTGCTGAGCTGCGTGATTACTGTCTGCTCATCTGCTTGACAATTGCCAGCTGTGCTGTGTAATTCCTGCCTGCTCAGCTACTTGATTATTGCCAGCTGAGCAGCATGATTCCTCACAGCTGTTCCATGATTATTGCCTGCTGACTGTTTGATTCGTGCCTACTCAGCTCTTTGTTTATTGCCTCCAGAGGCACATGATCAGTGTATGATAGCAAACATGATCAGCGCATGATCAGCACCATTAAGTCACATGATCACTACATGATAGTCATGTGATCAGTCCATGCTCAGTCACGGTATCAGTGCATGATCAGCCACGTGAGCAGTGCATTATTTCCACGTGATCAGTGCATGATCAGTCACGTGATATGTGTGTGATCAGACACGTGATCAGTGCATGATATCCACGTGATCAGAGAAGGATAGCCACGTGATCACTTCATGATTAGTCACGTGATCTGTACATGATCAGTCACGTGATACGTGTGTGATCAGCCACGTGATCAGTGCGTGATGAGCCACATGATCAGTGCAGGGTCAATTACATGATCAGAGCATGATCAGTCACTTGACCAGTACATGGTAGCTACGTGATCATTGCATGATCAGCCACGTGATCAGTGCATGATAGTCACGTAATCAGTGCATGATCAGTCACGTGATACGTGTGTGATCAGCCACGTGATCAGTGCATGATACAGTGCATGATAGCCACGTGATCAGTGCATGATATCCACGTGATCAGTGCATGATAGCCACGTGATCAGTGCATCAGAGCCACGTGATCAGTGCCTGATCAGTAACGTGTTCAGTACATGATCAGTCATGTAATCTGTGCATGACCAGGCAAGTGATCAGTGTATGACCAGCCAAGGGATCAGTGCATGATCAGTCACGTGATCAGTGTATGATCTGCCACGTGATCAGTGCATGATCAGCCACATGATCAGTGCATGATCAATTACGTGATCAGTGCATGATCAGTCACGTGACCAGTACATGGTAGCTAGGTGATCATTGCATGATCAGCCACGTGAGGCGTGCATGATAGCCACGAGGTCAGTGCATGATCAGTCACGTGATCAGTGCATGATCACTCACGTGAACAGTGCAGGATAAGTCACCTGATCAGTGCATGATCAATTACGTGATCAGTACATGATCACTCACGTGACCAGTACATGGTAGCTACGTGATCATTGCATGATCAGCCGCATCAGCCGTGCATGATAGCCACGTGATCAGTGCATGATCAGTTTCGGGACAGAGTATGATCCGCCACTTGATCAGTGCATGATAGCCATGTGATCACTGCATGATCTGTCACATGATCACTGTATGATCATCCACGTGATCAGTGCATGGGCAGTCATGTGATCAGTGCATGATATAGACGTGATCAGTGCATGATCAGTCTCGTGACCAGTGTATGGTCAACCACGTGATCAGTGCACGATAGCCAGGTAATGGGTGCATGATAGCCAGATGATCAGTGCATTATCAGTCACGTGATCAGTGTATGATCAGCCAAGTAATCAGTGCATGATAGCCAACTGATCAGTGGATGATCAGTCACGAGATCAGTGCATGGTCAGTCACGTGATCATTGCATCATCAGCCACGTGATCAGTGCATGATCAATTACATGATCAGTGCATGATCAGTTACGTGAGCAGTGTATGATCAGCCACGTGATCGGTGCATGGTCAGACACGTGAACAGTGTATGATCAGCCACGTGATCAGTGCATGATATCCAGGTGATCAGTCCATGATATGTCACGTGACAGGTGTGTGATCAGCCACGTGAACAGTGAATGTTCAGCCACGTGGTCAGTGCATGATACCCACGTGATCAGTGCATGGTGAGACACGTGAACAGTGTATGATCAGCCACGTGATCAGTGCATGATATCCAAGTGATCAGTGCATGATCAATCACGTGATCAGTGTATGATCAGCCACGTGAACAGTGCATGCTCAGTCACGTGATCAGGGCCTGCTGAGCTGCGTGATTACTGTCTGCTCATCTGCTTGACAATTGCCAGCTGAGCTGCACGATTCCTGCCTGTCATCTGCTTGACAATTGCCAGCTGTGCTGCATAATTCGTGCCTGCTCAGCTGCTTGATTATTGCCAGCTGAGCAGCATGATTCCTCACACCTGAGTTCCATGATTTTTGCCTGCTGACTGTTTGATTCGTGCCTACTCAGCTCTTTGTTTATTGCTTCCAGAGGCACATGATCAGTGTATGATAGCAAACATGATCAGCGCATGATCAGTCACATGATCAGCGCCATTAAGTCACGTGATCACTACATGATAGTCATGTGATCAGTTCATGCTCAGTCACGGTATCAGTGCATGATCAGCCACGTGATCAGTGCATGATCAGCCAGGTGATCAGTTCATGATAGCTATGTGATCAGTCCATGATTTGTCACGTGATCTGTGCATGACCAGGCTGGTGATCAGTGTATGATCAGCCATGTGAACAGTGCATGATAGCCTCGTGATCAGTGAACGACCAGCCACGTGATCACTGCATGCACAGTCAGGTGGTCAGTTCCTGATCAGCCACCTGATCAGTGCGTGCACAGTCCCCTGATCAGCGCCTGTCAGTCACTGATCACTACCTGATAAACACGTGATCAGTGCCCGAACAGCCACATCATCAGTGCATTCGCAGTCACGTCATCAGTGCATGATAGCCACGTGATCAGTGCATGCACAGTCCCATGATCAGCGCCTGTCAGTCACTGATCATTGCCTGATAAACACGTGATCAGTGCATGATGAGCCATGTGATCAGTGCCCGATCAGCCACGTCATCAGTGCATGCGCAGTCACGTCATCAGTGCATGATAGCTACGTGATCAGTGCATGCTCAGTCACGTGATCTGTACTTGATCAGTCACGTGATCAGTGCCGGCAGAGTCACGTGATCAGGGTCTGCTGAGCTGCGTGATTCCTGCCGGCTCATCTGCATGACAATTGCCAGCTGAGCTGCGTGATTCCTGTCGGCTCATCTGCATGACAATTGCCATCTGAGCTGCGTGATTCCTGTCGGCTCATCTGCTTGACAATTGCCAGCTGAGCTGCGTGATTCCTGCCTGGTCACGTGCTTGATTATTGCCAGTTGAGCAGCATGATTCGTCACTGCTGAGCTCCATGCTTATTGCCTGCTGATTGCGTGGTTCGTGTCTGCTCAGCTCTTTGAGTATTGCCTCCTGAGGTCCCTGTTCGGTCGCCACCTGCCGGGGACCAGCCCCAACTGATCCAGGGTATTCGAAGGAGAGATGGCCTAGGTGACTATTTATATGCTAATCAGAGATGTCAAGAATGATAGTATGAGGAGAGCTCAGTAGGAAAATTCGGTGGAGAAAAGAGACTGAGTAGCTTGGTTTACGCGGAAGACCAATCAAACTTCAAGACAAGAAGTTTGCACCACTTACGTAGGCCGCAGGTGCCCTCTCGAATAGCGAAAGGTGCCTCACCCTAGACCCCTTCTCGAGTGGGTCTTAGCAGCCCAGGCATAATTAGTAAGCGTGGTGGGTTCCGCGCTCCAGATGGAGACTCAGCTGGAAGTTAAAGGGAAGAATGACAAGGAACTTTATGAATTGGAGCTGTAAGTTAACTCTTTGACAGAGAGAGCGAGATGGTGGTGGGGGACAGCCCCCAGTGAAATCAGAAGTGAGAGCACAAAGCAATACAGTAGGCAGACTCCGGTTTTTTGGGGGGGAGATGCTCGAGAATATCCGGGTGTACTCCTGAGGCTCGATCCCGCATTTGCGTATGCCGAGCCTCCTTCCTCATGACCTTTGTCCAGAGTGGAATGCCTCCCCGGCTCCCGGCACATGATCAGTGCATGCTCAGTCACGATATCAGTGCCTGCTCAGCCACGTGATCACTGACGGCACAGTCACGTGATCAGCGCCTCTCAGTCACGTGATCACCGGATGATAAACACGTGATCAGTGAACGACCAGCCACGTGATCACTGCATGCGCAGTCGGGTGGTCAGTTCCTGATCAGCCACCTGATCAGTGCGTGAACAGTCCCCTGATCAGCGCCTGTCAGTCACTGATCACTGCCTGATAAACACGTGATCAGTGCCCGAACAGCCACGTCATCAGTGCATGCACAGTCACGTGATCAGTGCATGATAGCCACGTGATCAGTGCGTGCACAGTCCCATGATCAGCGCCTGTCAGTCACTGATCATTGCCTGATAAACACGTGATCAGTGCATGATGAGCCATGTGATCAGTGCCCGATCAGCCACGTCATCAGTGCATGCGCAGTCACGTCATCAGTGCATGATAGCCACGTGATCAGTGCATGCTCAGTCACGTGATCTGGACTTGATCAGCCACGTGATCAGTGCCTGCAGATCACGTGACCAGGGCCTGCTGAGCTGCGTGATTCCTGCCGGCTCATCTGCGTGACAATTGCCAGCTGAGCTGCGTGATTCCTGCCTGGTCACGTGCTTGATTATTGCCAGCTGAGCAGCATGATTCGTCACTGCTGAGCTCCATGCTTATTGCCTGCTGATTGCGTGGTTCGTGTCTGCTCAGCTCTTTGAGTATTGCTTCCTGAGGTCCCTGTTCGGTCGCCACCTGCCGGGGACCAGCCCCAACTGATCCAGGGTATTCGAAGAAGAGATGGCCTAGGCGACTCTTTATATGCTAATCGGAGCTGTCAAGAATAATAGTATGAGGAGAGCTCAGTAGGAAAATTCGGTGGAGAAAAGAGACTGAGTAGCTTGGTTTACGCGGAAGACCAATCAAACTTCAAGACAAGAAGTTTGCACCACGTACGTAGGCCGCAGGTGCCCTCTCGAATAGCGAAAGGTGCCTCACACTAGACACCTTCTCGAGTGGGTCTTAGCAGCCCAGGCATAATTAGTAAGCGTGTTGGGTTCTGCGCTCCAGATGGAGACTCAGCTGGAAGTTAAAGGGAAGAATGACAAGGAACTTTATGAATTGGAGCTGTAAGTTAACTCTTTGACAGAGAGAGCGAGATGGTGGTGGGGGACAGCCCCCAGTGAAATCAGAGGTGAGAGCACAAAGCAATACAGTAGGCAGACTCCGGTTTTTTGGGGGGGAGATGCTCGAGAATATCCGGGTGGACTCCTGAGGCTCGATCCCGCATTTGCGTATGCCGAGCCTCCTTCCTCATGACCTTTGTCCAGAGTGGAATGCCTCCCCGGCTCCCGGCACATGATCAGTGCATGCTCAGTCACGATATCAGTGCCTGCTCAGCCACGTGATCACTGACGGCACAGTCACGTGATCAGCGCCTCTCAGTCACCTGATCACCGGATGATAAACACGTGATCAGTGAACGACCAGCCACGTGATCACTGCATGCGCAGTCAGGTGGTCAGTTCCTGATCAGCCACCTGATCAGTGCGTGCACAGTCCCCTGATCAGCGCCTGTCAGTCACTGATCACTGCCTGATAAACACGTGATCAGTGCCCGAACAGCCACGTCATCAGTGCATGCACAGTCACGTGATCAGTGCATGATAGCCACGTGATCAGTGCGTGCACAGTCCCATGATCAGCGCCTGTCAGTCACTGATCATTGCCTGATAAACACGTGATCAGTGCATGATGAGCCATGTGATCAGTGCCCGATCAGCCACGTCATCAGTGCATGCGCAGTCACGTCATCAGTGCATGATAGCCACGTGATCAGTGCATGCTCAGTCACGTGATCTGGACTTGATCAGCCACGTGATCAGTGCCTGCAGATCACGTGATCAGGGCCTGCTGAGCTGCGTGATTCCTGCCGGCTCATCTGCGTGACAATTGCCAGCT
The DNA here is from genome assembly GCF_032452875.1 of Bos javanicus. Taxonomy (NCBI): domain Eukaryota; kingdom Metazoa; phylum Chordata; class Mammalia; order Artiodactyla; family Bovidae; genus Bos; species Bos javanicus. Next base: position 88,493 of record NW_026894156.1, on the reverse strand, counting down.
GAGCTGCGTGATTCCTGCCTGGTCACGTGCTTGATTATTGCCAGCTGAGCAGCATGATTCGTCACTGCTGAGCTCCATGCTTATTGCCTGCTGATTGCGTGGTTCGTGTCTGCTCAGCTCTTTGAGTATTGCTTCCTGAGGTCCCTGTTCGGTCGCCACCTGCCGGGGACCAGCCCCAACTGATCCAGGGTATTCGAAGAAGAGATGGCCTAGGCGACTCTTTATATGCTAATCGGAGATGTCAAGAATAATAGTATGAGGAGAGCTCAGTAGGAAAATTCGGTGGAGAAAAGAGACTGAGTAGCTTGGTTTACGCGGAAGACCAATCAAACTTCAAGACAAGAAGTTTGCACCACGTACGTAGGCCGCAGGTGCCCTCTCGAATAGCGAAAGGTGCCTCACACTAGACACCTTCTCGAGTGGGTCTTAGCAGCCCAGGCATAATTAGTAAGCGTGTTGGGTTCCGCGCTCCAGATGGAGACTCAGCTGGAAGTTAAAGGGAAGAATGACAAGGAACTTTATGAATTGGAGCTGTAAGTTAACTCTTTGACAGAGAGAGCGAGATGGTGGTGGGGGACAGCCCCCAGTGAAATCAGAGGTGAGAGCACAAAGCAATACAGTAGGCAGACTCCGGTTTTTTTGGGGGGAGATGCTCGAGAATATCCGGGTGGACTCCTGAGGCTCGATCCCGCATTTGCGTATGCCGAGCCTCCTTCCTCATGACCTTTGTCCAGAGTGGAATGCCTCCCCGGCTCCCGGCACATGATCAGTGCATGCTCAGTCACGATATCAGTGCCTGCTCAGCCACGTGATCACTGACGGCACAGTCACGTGATCAGCGCCTCTCAGTCACGTGATCACCGTATGATAAACAAGTGATCAGTGAACGACCAGCCACGTGATCACTGCATGCGCAGTCAGGTGGTCAGTTCCTGATCAGCCACCTGATCAGTGCGTGCACAGTCCCCTGATCAGCGCCTGTCAGTCACTGATCACTGCCTGATAAACACGTGATCAGTGCATGATGAGCCATGTGATCAGTGCCCGAACAGCCACGTCATCATTGCATGCGCAGTCACGTCATCAGTGCATGATAGCCACGTGATCAGTGCCTGCTCAGTCACGTGATCTGGACTTGATCAGCCACGTGATCAGTGCCTGCAGAGTCACGTGATCAGGGCCTGCTGAGCTGCGTGATTCCTGCCGGCTCATCTGCATGACAATTGCCAGCTGAGCTGCGTGATTCCTGTCGGCTCATCTGCTTGACAATTGCCAGCTGAGCTGCGTGATTCCTGCCTGGTCACGTGCTTGATTATTCCCAGTTGAGCAGCATGATTCGTCACTGCTGAGCTCCATGCTTATTGCCTGCTGATTGCGTGGTTCGTGTCTGCTCAGCTCTTTGAGTATTGCCTCCTGAGGTCCCTGTTCGGTCGCCACCTGCCGGGGACCAGCCCCAACTGATCCAGGGTATTCGAAGGAGAGATGGCCTAGGCGACTATTTATATGCTAATCAGAGATGTCAAGAATAATAGTATGAGGAGAGCTCAGTAGGAAAATTCGGTGGAGAAAAGAGACTGAGTAGCTTGGTTTATGCGGAAGACCAATCAAACTTCAAGACAAGAAGTTTGCACCACTTACGTAGGCCGCAGGCGCCTCTCGAATAGCGAAAGGTGCCTCACCCTAGACACCTTCTCGAGTGGGTCTTAGCAGCCCAGGCATAATTAGTAAGCGTGGTGGGTTCCGCGCTCCAGATGGAGACTCAGCTGGAAGTTAAAGGGAAGAATGACAAGGAACTTTATGAATTGGAGCTGTAAGTTAACTCTTTGACAGAGAGAGCGAGATGGTGGTGGGGGACAGCCCCCAGTGAAATCAGAGGTGAGAGCACAAAGCAATACAGTAGGCAGACTCTGGTTTTTTTGGGGGAGATGCTCGAGAATATCCGGGTGGACTCCTGAGGCTCGATCCCGCATTTGCGTATGCCGAGCCTCCTTCCTCATGACCTTTGTCCAGAGTGGAATGCCTCCCCGGCTCCCGGCACATGATCAGTGCATGCTCAGTCACGATATCAGTGCCTGCTCAGCCAGGTGATCACTGACGGCACAGTCACGTGATCAGCGCCTCTCAGTCACGTGATCACCGGATGATAAACACGTGATCAGTGAACGACCAGCCAGGTGATCACTGCATGCGCGGTCAGGTGGTCAGTTCCTGATCAGCCACCTGATCAGTGCGTGCACAGTCCCCTGATCAGCGCCTGTCAGTCACTGATCACTGCCTGATAAACACGTGATCAGTGCCCGAACAGCCACGTCATCAGTGCATGCACAGTCACGTGATCAGTGCATGATAGCCACGTGATCAGTGCATGATCAGTCACGTGATCAGTGTATGTCCAGCCACGTGATCAGTGCATGCAGAGTCACGTGATCAGTGCCTGCTGAGCTGCGTGATTCCTGCCGGCTCATCTGCATGACACGTGACATGCTGAGCTGCGTGATTCCTGCCGGCTCATCTGCATGACAATTGCCAGCTGAGCTGCGTGATTCCTGTCGGGTCATCTGCTTGACAATTGCCAGCTGAGCTGCGTGATTCCTGCCTGGTCATGTGCTTGATTATTGCCAGTTGAGCAGCATGATTCGTCACTGCTGAGCTCCATGCTTATTGCCTGCTGATTGCGTGGTTCGTGTCTGCTCAGCTCTTTGAGTATTGCCTCCTGAGGTCCCTGTTCGGTCGCCACCTGCCGGGGACCAGCCCCAACTGATCCAGGGTATTCGAAGGAGAGATGGCCTAGGCGACTCTTTATATGCTAATCAGAGATGTCAAGAATAATAGTATGAGGAGAGCTCAGTAGGAAAATTCGGTGGAGAAAAGAGACTGAGTAGCTTGGTTTACGCGGAAGACCAATCAAACTTCAAGACAAGAAGTTTGCACCACTTACGTAGGCCGCAGGCGCCCTCTCGAATAGCGAAAGGTGCCTCACCCTAGACACCTTCTCGAGTGGGTCTTAGCAGCCCAGGCATAATTAGTAAGCGTGGTGGGTTCCGCGCTCCAGATGGAGACTCAGCTGGAAGTTAAAGGGAAGAATGACAAGGAACTTTATGAATTGGAGCTGTAAGTTAACTCTTTGACAGAGAGAGCGAGATGGTGGTGGGGGACAGCCCCCAGTGAAATCAGAGGTGAGAGCACAAAGCAATACAGTAGGCAGACTCCGGTTTTTTTGGGGGAGATGCTCGAGAATATCCGGGTGGACTCCTGAGGCTCGATCCCGCATTTGCGTATGCCGAGCCTCCTTCCTCATGACCTTTGTCCAGAGTGGAATGCCTCCCCGGCTCCTGGCACATGATCAGTGCATGCTCAGTCACGATATCAGTGCCTGCTCAGCCACGTGATCACTGACGGCACAGTCACGTGATCAGCGCCTCTCAGTCACGTGATCACCGTATGATAAACACGTGATCAGTGAACGACCAGCCACGTGATCACTGCATGCGCAGTCAGGTGGTCAGTTCCTGATCAGCCACCTGATCAGTGCGTGCGCAGTCACGTGATCAGTGCATGATAGCCACGTGATCAGTGCGTGCACAGTCCCATGATCAGCGCCTGTCAGTCACTGATCATTGCCTTATAAACACGTGATAAGTGCATGATGAGCCATGTGATCAGTGCCCGATCAGCCACATCATCTGTGCATGCGCAGTCACGTCACCAGTGCATGATAGCCACGTGATCAGTGCATGCTCAGTCACGTGATCTGGACTTGATCAGCCACGTGATCAGTGCCTGCAGAATCACGTGATCAGGGCCTGCTGAGCTGCGTGATTCCTGCCGGCTCATCTGCATGACAATTGCCAGCTGAGCTGCGTGATTCCTGTTGGCTCATCTGCTTGACAATTGCCAGCTGAGCTGCGTGATTCCTGCCTGGTCACGTGCTTGATTATTGCCAGTTGAGCAGCATGATTCGTCACTGCTGAGCTCCATGCTTATTGCCTGCTGATTGCGTGGTTCGTGTCTGCTCAGCTCTTTGAGTATTGCCTCCTGAGGTCCCTGTTCGGTCGCCACCTGCCGGGGACCAGCCCCAACTGATCCAGGGTATTCGAAGGAGAGATGGCCTAGGCGACTCTTTATATGCTAATCAGAGATGTCAAAATAATAGTATGAGGAGAGCTCAGTAGGAAAATTCGGTGGAGAAAAGAGACTGAGTAGCTTGGTTTACGCGGAAGACCAATCAAACTTCAAGACAAGAAGTTTGCACCACTTACGTAGGCCGCAGGCGCCCTCTCGAATAGCGAAAGGTGCCTCACCCTAGACACCTTCTCGAGTGGGTCTTAGCAGCCCAGGCATAATTAGTAAGCGTGGTGGGTTCCGCGCTCCAGATGGAGACTCAGCTGGAAGTTAAAGGGAAGAATGACAAGGAACTTTATGAATTGGAGCTGTAAGTTAACTCTTTGACAGAGAGAGCGAGATGGTGGTGGGGGACAGCCCCCAGTGAAATCAGAGGTGAGAGCACAAAGCAATACAGTAGGCAGACTCCGGTTTTTTTGGGGGGAGATGCTCGAGAATATCCGGCTGGACTCCTGAGGCTCGATCCCGCATTTGCGTATGCCGAGCCTCCTTCCTCATGACCTTTGTCCAGAGTGGAATGCCTCCCCGGCTCCCGGCACATGATCAGTGCATGCTCAGTCACGATATCAGTGCCTGCTCAGCCACGTGATCACTGACGGCACAGTCACGTGATCAGCGCCTCTCAGTCACGTGATCACCGTATGATAAACACGTGATCAGTGAACGACCAGCCACGTGATCACTGCATGCGCAGTCAGGTGGTCAGTTCCTGATCAGCCACCTGATCAGTGCGTGCACAGTCCCCTGATCAGCGCCTGTCAGTCACTGATCACTGCCTGATAAACACGTGATCAGTGCCCGAACAGCCACGTCATCAGTGCATGCGCAGTCACGTGATCAGTGCATGATAGCCACGTGATCAGTGCGTGCACAGTCCCATGATCAGCGCCTGTCAGTCACTGATCATTGCCTGATAAACACGTGATCAGTGCATGATGAGCCATGTGATCAGTGCCCGATCAGCCACGTCATCTGTGCATGCGCAGTCACGTCATCAGTGCATGATAGCCACGTGATCAGTGCATGCTCAGTCACGCGATCTGGACTTGATCAGCCACGTGATCAGTGCCTGCAGAGTCACGTGATCAGGGCTGCCTGCGTGATTCCTGTCGGCTCATCTGCATGACAATTGCCAGCTGAGCTGCGTGATTCCTGTCGGCTCATCTGCTTGACAATTGCCAGCTGAGCTGCGTGATTCCTGCCTGGTCACGTGCTTGATTATTGCCAGTTGAGCAGCATGATTCGTCACTGCTGAGCTCCATGCTTATTGCCTGCTGATTGCGTGGTTCGTGTCTGCTCAGCTCTTTGAGTATTGCCTCCTGAGGTCCCTGTTCGGTCGCCACCTGCCGGGGACCAGCCCCAACTGATCCAGGGTATTCGAAGGAGAGATGGCCTAGGCGACTCTTTATATGCTAATCAGAGATGTCAAGAATAATAGTATGAGGAGAGCTCAGTAGGAAAATTCGGTGGAGAAAAGAGACTGAGTAGCTTGGTTTACGCGGAAGACCAATCAAACTTCAAGACAAGAAGTTTGCACCACTTACGTAGGCCGCAGGCGCCCTCTCGAATAGCGAAAGGTGCCTCACCCTAGACACCTTCTCGAGTGGGTCTTAGCAGCCCAGGCATAATTAGTAAGCGTGGTGGGTTCCGCGCTCCAGATGGAGACTCAGCTGGAAGTTAAAGGGAAGAATGACAAGGAACTTTATGAATTGGAGCTGTAAGTTAACTCTTTGACAGAGAGAGCGAGATGGTGGTGGGGGACAGCCCCCAGTGAAATCAGAGGTGAGAGCACAAAGCAATACAGTAGGCAGACTCCGGTTTTTTTGGGGGGAGATGCTCGAGAATATCCGGGTGGACTCCTGAGGCTCGATCCCGCATTTGCGTATGCCGAGCCTCCTTCCTCATGACCTTTGTCCAGAGTGGAATGCCTCCCCGGCTCCTGGCACATGATCAGTGCATGCTCAGTCACGATATCAGTGCCTGCTCAGCCACGTGATCACTGACGGCACAGTCACGTGATCAGCGCCTCTCAGTCACGTGATCACCGTATGATAAACACGTGATCAGTGAACACCAGCCACGGATCACTGCACAGTCAGGTGGTCAGTTCCTGATCAGCCACCTGATCAGTGCGTGCGCAGTCACGTGATCAGTGCATGATAGCCACGTGATCAGTGCGTGCACAGTCCCATGATCAGCGCCTGTCAGTCACTGATCATTGCCTTATAAACACGTGATCAGTGCATGATGAGCCATGTGATCAGTGCCCGATCAGCCACATCATCTGTGCATGCGCAGTCATGTCACCAGTGCATGATAGCCACGTGATCAGTGCATGCTCAGTCACGTGATCTGGACTTGATCAGCCACGTGATCAGTGCCTGCAGAATCACGTGATCAGGGCCTGCTGAGCTGCGTGATTCCTGCCGGGTCATCTGCATGACAATTGCCAGCTGAGCTGCGTGATTCCTGTCGGCTCATCTGCTTGACAATTGCCAGCTGAGCTGCGTGATTCCTGCCTGGTCACGTGCTTGATTATTGCCAGTTGAGCAGCATGATTCGTCACTGCTGAGCTCCATGCTTATTGCCTGCTGATTGCGTGGTTCGTGTCTGCTCAGCACTTTGAGTATTGCCTCCTGAGGTCCCTGTTCGGTCGCCACCTGCCGGGGACCAGCCCCAACTGATCCAGGGTATTCAAAGGAGAGATGGCCTAGGCGACTCTTTATATTCTAATCAGAGATGTCAAGAATAATAGTATGAGGAGAGCTCAGTAGGAAAATTCGGTGGAGAAATGAGACTGAGTAGCTTGGTTTACGCGGAAGACCAATCAAACTTCAAGACAAGAAGTTTGAACCACTTACGTAGGCCGCAGGCGCCCTCTCGAATAGCGAAAGGTGCCTCACCCTAGACACCTTCTCGAGTGGGTCTTAGCAGCCCAGGCATAATTAGTAAGCGTGGTGGGTTCCGCGCTCCACATGGAGACTCAGCTGGAAGTTAAAGGGAAGAATGACAAGGAACTTTATGAATTGGAGCTGTAAGTTACCTCTTTGACAGAGAGAGCGAGATGGTGGTGGGGGACAGCCCCCAGTGAAATCAGAGGTGAGAGCACAAAGCAATACAGTAGGCAGACTCCGGTTTTTTGGGGGGAGATGCTCGAGAATATCCGGCTGGACTCCTGAGGCTCGATCCCGCATTTGCGTATGCCGAGCCTCCTTCCTCATGACCTTTGTCCAGAGTGGAATGCCTCCCCGGCTCCCGGCACATGATCAGTGCATGCTCAGTCTCGATATCAGTGCCTGCTCAGCCACGTGATCACTGACGGCACAGTCACGTGATCAGCGCCTCTCAGTCACGTGATCACCGTATGATAAACACGTGATCAGTGAACGACCAGCCACGTGATCACTGCATGCGCGGTCAGGTGGTCAGTTCCTGATCAGCCACCTGATCAGTGCGTGCACAGTCCCCTGATCAGCGCCTGTCAGTCACTGATCACTGCCTGATAAACACGTGATCAGTGCCCGAACAGCCACGTCATCAGTGCATGCGCAGTCACGTGATCAGTGCATGATAGCCACGTGATCAGTGCGTGCACAGTCCCATGATCAGCGCCTGTCAGTCACTGATCATTGCCTGATAAACACGTGATCAGTGCATGATGAGCCATGTGATCAGTGCCCGATCAGCCACGTCATCTGTGCATGCGCAGTCACGTCATCAGTGCATGATAGCCACGTGATCAGTGCATGCTCAGTCACGCGATCTGGACTTGATCAGCCACGTGATCAGTGCCTGCAGAGTCACGTGATCAGGGCCTGCTGAGCTGCGTGATTCCTGCCGGCTCATCTGCATGACAATTGCCAGCTGAGCTGCGTGATTCCTGCTCATCTGCATGACAATTGCCACTGAGCTGCGTGATTCTGTCGGCTCATCTGCTTGACAATTGCCAGCTGAGCTGCGTGATTCCTGCCTGGTCACGTGCTTGATTATTGCCAGTTGAGCAGCATGATTCGTCACTGCTGAGCTCCATGCTTATTGCCTGCTGATTGCGTGGTTCGTGTCTGCTCAGCTCTTTGAGTATTGCCTCCTGAGGTCCCTGTTCGGTCGCCACCTGCCGGGGACCAGCCCCAACTGATCCAGGGTATTCGAAGGAGAGATGGCCTAGGCGACTCTTTATATGCTAATCAGAGATGTCAAGAATAATAGTATGAGGAGAGCTCAGTAGGAAAATTCGGTGGAGAAAAGAGACTGAGTAGCTTGGTTTACGCGGAAGACCAATCAAACTTCAAGACAAGAAGTTTGCACCACTTACGTAGGCCGCAGGCGCCCTCTCGAATAGCGAAAGGTGCCTCACCCTAGACACCTTCTCGAGTGGGTCTTAGCAGCCCAGGCATAATTAGTAAGCGTGGTGGGTTCCGCGCTCCAGATGGAGACTCAGCTGGAAGTTAAAGGGAAGAATGACAAGGAACTTTATGAATTGGAGCTGTAAGTTAACTCTTTGACAGAGAGAGCGAGATGGTGGTGGGGGACAGCCCCCAGTGAAATCAGAGGTGAGAGCACAAAGCAATACAGTAGGCAGACTCCGGTTTTTTTGGGGGGAGATGCTCGAGAATATCCGGCTGGACTCCTGAGGCTCGATCCCGCATTTGCGTATGCCGAGCCTCCTTCCTCATGACCTTTGTCCAGAGTGGAATGCCTCCCCGGCTCCCGGCACATGATCAGTGCATGCTCAGTCACGATATCAGTGCCTGCTCAGCCACGTGATCACTGACGGAACAGTCACGTGATCAGCGCCTCTCAGTCACGTGATCACCGTATGATAAACACGTGATCAGTGAACGACCAGACACGTGATCACTGCATGCGCGGTCAGGTGGTCAGTTCCTGATCAGCCACCTGATCAGTGCGTGCACAGTCCCCTGATCAGCGCCTGTCAGTCACTGATCACTGCCTGATAAACAGGTGATCAGTGCCCGAACAGCCACGTCATCAGTGCATGCGCAGTCACGTGATCAGTGCATGATAGCCACGTGATCAGTGCGTGCACAGTCCCATGATCAGCGCCTGTCAGTCACTGATCATTGCCTGATAAACACGTGATCAGTGCATGATGAGCCATGTGATCAGTGCCCGATCAGCCACGTCATCTGTGCATGCGCAGTCACGTCATCAGTGCATGATAGCCACGTGATCAGTGCATGCTCAGTCACGTGATCTGGACTTGATCAGCCACGTGATCAGTGCCTGCAGAGTCACGTGATCAGGGCCTGCTGAGCTGCGTGATTCCTGCCGGCTCATCTGCATGACAATTGCCAGCTGAGCTGCGTGATTCCTGTAGGCTCATCTGCTTGACAATTGCCAGCTGAGCTGCGTGATTCCTGCCTGGTCACGTGCTTGATTATTGCCAGTTGAGCAGCATGATTCGTCACTGCTGAGCTCCATGCTTATTGCCTGCTGATTGCGTGGTTCGTGTCTGCTCAGCTCTTTGAGTATTGCCTCCTGAGGTCCCTGTTCGGTCGCCACCTGCCGGGGACCAGCCCCAACTGATCCAGGGTATTCGAAGGAGAGATGGCCTAGGCGACTCTTTATATGCTAATCAGAGATGTCAAGAATAATAGTATGAGGAGAGCTCAGTAGGAAAATTCGGTGGAGAAAAGAGACTGAGTAGCTTGGTTTACGCGGAAGACCAATCAAACTTCAAGACAAGAAGTTTGCACCACTTACGTAGGCCGCAGGCGCCATCTCGAATAGCGAAAGGTGCCTCACCCTAGACACCTTCTCGAGTGGGTCTTAGCAGCCCAGGCATAATTAGTAAGCGTGGTGGGTTCCGCGCTCCAGATGGAGACTCAGCTGGAAGTTAAAGGGAAGAATGACAAGGAACTTTATGAATTGGAGCTGTAAGTTAACTCTTTGACAGAGAGAGCGAGATGGTGGTGGGGGACAGCCCCCAGTGAAATCAGAGGTGAGAGCACAAAGCAATACAGTAGGCAGACTCCGGTTTTTTGGGGGGAGATGCTCGAGAATATCCGGGTGGACTCCTGAGGCTCGATCCCGCATTTGCGTATGCCGAGCCTCCTTCCTCATGACCTTTGTCCAGAGTGGAATGCCTCCCCGGCTCCTGGCACATGATCAGTGCATGCTCAGTCACGATATCAGTGCCTGCTCAGCCACGTGATCACTGACGGCACAGTCACGTGATCAGCGCCTCTCAGTCACGTGATCACCGTATGATAAACACGTGATCAGTGAACGACCAGCCACGTGATCACTGCATGCAGCACCTGATCAGGTGGATCAGTCAGTCACTGATCAGCCACCTGATCAGTGCGTGCGCAGTCACGTGATCAGTGCATGATAGCCACGTGATCAGTGCGTGCACAGTCCCATGATCAGCGCCTGTCAGTCACTGATCATTGCCTTATAAACACGTGATCAGTGCATGATGAGCCATGTGATCAGTGCCCGATCAGCCACGTCATCTGTGCATGCGCAGTCACGTCATCAGTGCATGATAGCCACGTGATCAGTGCATGCTCAGTCACGTGATCTGGACTTGATCAGCCACGTGATCAGTGCCTGCAGAATCACGTGATCAGGGCCTGCTGAGCTGCGTGATTCCTGCCGGGTCATCTGCATGACAATTGCCAGCTGAGCTGCGTGATTCCTGTCGGCTCATCTGCTTGACAATTGCCAGCTGAGCTGCGTGATTCCTGCCTGGTCACGTGCTTGATTATTGCCAGTTGAGCAGCATGATTCGTCACTGCTGAGCTCCATGCTTATTGCCTGCTGATTGCGTGGTTCGTGTCTGCTCAGCTCTTTGAGTATTGCCTCCTGAGGTCCCTGTTCGGTCGCCACCTGCCGGGGACCAGCCCCAACTGATCCAGGGTATTCGAAGGAGAGATGGCCTAGGCGACTCTTTATATGCTAATCAGAGATGTCAAGAATAATAGTATGAGGAGATCTCAGTAGGAAAATTCGGTGGAGAAAAGAGACTGAGTAGCTTGGTTTACGCGGAAGACCAATCAAACTTCAAGACAAGAAGTTTGCACCACTTACGTAGGCCGCAGGCGCCCTCTCGAATAGCGAAAGGTGCCTCACCCTAGACACCTTCTCGAGTGGGTCTTAGCAGCCCAGGCATAATTAGTAAGCGTGGTGGGTTCCGCGCTCCAGATGGAGACTCAGCTGGAAGTTAAAGGGAAGAATGACAAGGAACTTTATGAATTGGAGCTGTAAGTTAACTCTTTGACAGAGAGAGCGAGATGGTGGTGGGGGACAGCCCCCAGTGAAATCAGAGGTGAGAGCACAAAGCAATACAGTAGGCAGACTCCGGTTTTTTTGGGGGGAGATGCTCGAGAATATCCGGGTGGACTCCTGAGGCTCGATCCCGCATTTGCGTATGCCGAGCCTCCTTCCTCATGACCTTTGTCCAGAGTGGAATGCCTCCCCGGCTCCCGGCACATGATCAGTGCATGCTCAGTCACGATATCAGTGCCTGCTCAGCCACGTGATCACTGACGGCTCAGTCACGTGATCAGCGCCGCTCAGTCACGTGATCACCGTATGATAAACACGTGATCAGTGAACGACCAGCCACGTGATCACTGCATGCGCGGTCAGGTGGTCAGTTCTTGATCAGCCACCTGATCAGTGCGTGCACAGTCCCCTGATCAGCGCCTGTCAGTCACTGATCACTGCCTGATAAACACGTGATCAGTGCCCGAACAGCCACGTCATCAGTGCATGCGCAGTCACGTGATCAGTGCATGATAGCCACGTGATCAGTGCGTGCACAGTCCCATGATCAGCACCTGTCAGTCACTGATCATTGCCTGATAAACACGTGATCAGTGCATGATGAGCCATGTGATCAGTGCTCGATCAGCCACGTCATCAGTGGATGCGCAGTCACGTCATCAGTGCATGGTAGCCACGTGATCAGTGCATGCTCAGTCACGTGATCTGGACTTGATCAGCCACGTGATCAGTGCCTGCAGAGTCACGTGATCAGGGCCTGCTGAGCTGCGTGATTCCTGCCGGCTCATCTGCATGACAATTGCCAGCTGAGCTGCGTGATTCCTGTCGGCTCATCTGCTTGACAATTGCCAGCTGAGCTGCGTGATTCCTGCCTGGTCACGTGCTTGATTATTGCCAGTTGAGCAGCATGATTCGTCACTGCTGAGCTCCATGCTTATTGCCTGCTGATTGCGTGGTTCGTGTCTGCTCAGCTCTTTGAGTATTGCCTCCTGAGGTCCCTGTTCGGTCGCCACCTGCCGGGGACCAGCCCCAACTGATCCAGGGTATTCGAAGGAGAGATGGCCTAGGCGACTCTTTATATGCTAATCAGAGATGTCAAGAATAATAGTATGAGGAGAGCTCAGTAGGAAAATTCGGTGGAGAAAAGAGACTGAGTAGCTTGGTTTACGCGGAAGACCAATCAAACTTCAAGACAAGAAGTTTGCACCACTTACGTAGGCCGCAGGCGCCCTCTCGAATAGCGAAAGGTGCCTCACCCTAGACACCTTCTCGAGTGGGTCTTAGCAGCCCAGGCATAATTAGTAAGCGTGGTGGGTTCCGCGCTCCAGATGGAGACTCAGCTGGAAGTTAAAGGGAAGAATGACAAGGAACTTTATGAATTGGAGCTGTAAGTTAACTCTTTGACAGAGAGAGCGAGATGGTGGTGGGGGACAGCCCCCAGTGAAATCAGAGGTGAGAGCACAAAGCAATACAGTAGGCAGATTTTTTTGGGGGGAGATGCTCGAGAATATCCGGGTGGACTCCTGAGGCTCGATCCCGCATTTGCGTATGCCGAGCCTCCTTCCTCATGACCTTTGTCCAGAGTGGAATGCCTCCCCGGCTCCTGGCACATGATCAGTGCATGCTCAGTCACGATATCAGTGCCTGCTCAGCCACGTGATCACTGACGGCACAGTCACGTGATCAGCGCCTCTCAGTCACGTGATCACAGTATGATAAACACGTGATCAGTGAACGACCAGCCACGTGATCACTGCATGCGCGGTCAGGTGGTCAGTTCCTGATCAGCCACCTGATCAGTGCGTGCACAGTCCCCTGATCAGCGCCTGTCAGTCACTGATCACTGCCTGATAAACACGCGATCAGTGCCCGAACAGCCACGTCATCAGTGCATGCGCAGTCACGTGATCAGTGCATGATAGCCACGTGATCAGTGCGTGCACAGTCCCATGATCAGCGCCTGTCAGTCACTGATCATTGCCTGATAAACACGTGATCAGTGCATGATGAGCCATGTGATCAGTGCCCGATCAGCCACGTCATCTGTGCATGCGCAGTCACGTCATCAGTGCATGATAGCCACGTGATCAGTGCATGCTCAGTCACGTGATCTGGACTTGATCGGCCACGTGATCAGTGCCTGCAGAGTCACGTGATCAGAGCCTGCTGAGCTGCGTGATTCCTGCCGGCTCATCTGCATGACAATTGCCAGCTGAGCTGCGTGATTCCTGTCGGCTCATCTGCTTGACAATTGCCAGCTGAGCTGCGTGATTCCTGCCTGGTCACGTGCTTGATTATTGCCAGTTGAGCAGCATGATTCGTCACTGCTGAGCTCCATGCTTATTGCCTGCTGATTGCGTGGTTCGTGTCTGCTCAGCTCTTTGAGTATTGCCTCCTGAGGTCCCTGTTCGGTCGCCACCTGCCGGGGACCAGCCCCAACTGATCCAGGGTATTCGAAGGAGAGATGGCCTAGGCGACTCTTTATATGCTAATCAGAGATGTCAAGAATAATAGTATGAGGAGAGCTCAGTAGGAAAATTCGGTGGAGAAAAGAGACTGAGTAGCTTGGTTTACGCGGAAGACCAATCAAACTTCAAGACAAGAAGTTTGCACCACTTACGTAGGCCGCAGGCGCCCTCTCGAATAGCGAAAGGTGCCTCACCCTAGACACCTTCTCGAGTGGGTCTTAGCAGCCCAGGCATAATTAGTAAGCGTGGTGGGTTCCGCGCTCCAGATGGAGACTCAGCTGGAAGTTAAAGGGAAGAATGACAAGGAACTTTATGAATTGGAGCTGTAAGTTAACTCTTTGACAGAGAGAGCGAGATGGTGGTGGGGGACAGCCCCCAGTGAAATCAGAGGTGAGAGCACAAAGCAATACAGTAGGTAGACTCCGGTTTTTTTGGGGGGAGATGCTCGAGAATATCCGGGTGGACTCCTGAGGCTCGATCCCGCATTTGCGTATGCCGAGCCTCCTTCCTCATGACCTTTGTCCAGAGTGGAATGCCTCCCCGGCTCCTGGCACATGATCAGTGCATGCTCAGTCACGATATCAGTGCCTGCTCAGCCACGTGATCACTGACGGCACAGTCACGTGATCAGCGCCTCTCAGTCACGTGATCACAGTATGATAAACACGTGATCAGTGAACGACCAGCCACGTGATCACTGCATGCGCGGTCAGGTGGTCAGTTCCTGATCAGCCACCTGATCAGTGCGTGCACAGTCCCCTGATCAGCGCCTGTCAGTCACTGATCACTGCCTGATAAACACGTGATCAGTGCCCGAACAGCCACGTCATCAGTGCATGCGCAGTCACGTGATCAGTGCATGATAGCCACGTGATCAGTGCGTGCACAGTCCCATGATCAGCGCCTGTCAGTCACTGATCATTGCCTGATAAACACGTGATCAGTGCATGATGAGCCATGTGATCAGTGCCCGATCAGCCACGTCATCTGTGCATGCGCAGTCACGTCATCAGTGCATGATAGCCACGTGATCAGTGCATGCTCAGTCACGTGATCTGGACTTGATCAGCCACGTGATCAGTGCCTGCAGAGTCACGTGATCAGAGCCTGCTGAGCTGCGTGATTCCTGCCGGCTCATCTGCATGACAATTGCCAGCTGAGCTGCGTGATTCCTGTCGGCTCATCTGCTTGACAATTGCCAGCTGAGCTGCGTGATTCCTGCCTGGTCACGTGCTTGATTATTGCCAGTTGAGCAGCATGATTCGTCACTGCTGAGCTCCATGCTTATTGCCTGCTGATTGCGTGGTTCGTGTCTGCTCAGCTCTTTGAGTATTGCCTCCTGAGGTCCCTGTTCGGTCGCCACCTGCCGGGGACCAGCCCCAACTGATCCAGGGTATTCGAAGGAGAGATGGCCTAGGCGACTATTTATATGCTAATCAGAGATGTCAAGAATAATAGAATGAGGAGAGCTCAGTAGGAAAATTCGGTGGAGAAAAGAGACTGAGTAGCTTGGTTTACGCGGAAGACCAATCAAACTTCAAGACAAGAAGTTTGCACCACTTACGTAGGCCGCAGGCGCCCTCTCGAATAGCGAAAGGTGCCTCACCCTAGACACCTTCTCGAGTGGGTCTTAGCAGCCCAGGCATAATTAGTAAGCGTGGTGGGTTCCGCGCTCCAGATGGAGACTCAGCTGGAAGTTAAAGGGAAGAATGACAAGGAACTTTATGAATTGGAGCTGTAAGTTAACTCTTTGACAGAGAGAGCGAGATGGTGGTGGGGGACAGCCCCCAGTGAAATCAGAGGTGAGAGCACAAAGCAATACAGTAGGCAGACTCCGGTTTTTTTGGGGGAGATGCTCGAGAATATCCGGGTGGACTCCTGAGGCTCGATCCCGCATTTGCGTATGCCGAGCCTCCTTCCTCATGACCTTTGTCCAGAGTGGAATGCCTCCCCGGCTCCCGGCACATGATCAGTGCATGCTCAGTCACGATATCAGTGCCTGCTCAGCCACGTGATCACTGACGGCACAGTCACGTGATCAGCGCCTCTCAGTCACGTGATCACCGTATGATAAACACGTGATCAGTGAACGACCAGCCACGTGATCACTGCATGCGCGGTCAGGTGGTCAGTTCCTGATCAGCCACCTGATCAGTGCGTGCACAGTCCCCTGATCAGCGCCTGTCAGTCACTGATCACTGCCTGATAAACACGTGATCAGTGCCCGAACAGCCACGTCATCAGTGCATGCGCAGTCACGTGATCAGTGCATGATAGCCACGTGATCAGTGCGTGCACAGTCCCATGATCAGCGCCTGTCAGTCACTGATCATTGCCTGATAAACACGTGATCAGTGCATGATGAGCCATGTGATCAGTGCCCGATCAGCCACGTCATCAGTGCATGCGCAGTCACGTCATCAGTGCATGATAGCCACGTGATCAGTGCATGCTCAGTCACGTGATCTGGACTTGATCAGCCACGTGATCAGTGCCTGCAGAGTCACGTGATCAGGGCCTGCTGAGCTGCGTGATTCCTGCCGGCTCATCTGCATGACAATTGCCAGCTGAGCTGCGTGATTCCTGTCGGCTCATCTGCTTGACAATTGCCAGCTGAGCTGCGTGATTCCTGCCTGGTCACGTGCTTGATTATTGCCAGTTGAGCAGCATGATTCGTCACTGCTGAGCTCCATGCTTATTGCCTGCTGATTGCGTGGTTCGTGTCTGCTCAGCTCTTTGAGTATTGCCTCCTGAGGTCCCTGTTCGGTCGCCACCTGCCGGGGACCAGCCCCAACTGATCCAGGGTATTCGAAGGAGAGATGGCCTAGGCGACTATTTATATGCTAATCAGAGATGTCAAGAATAATAGTATGAGGAGAGCTCAGTAGGAAAATTCGGTGGAGAAAAGAGACTGAGTAGCTTGGTTTACGCGGAAGACCAATCAAACTTCAAGACAAGAAGTTTGCACCACTTACGTAGGCCGCAGGCGCCCTCTCGAATAGCGAAAGGTGCCTCACCCTAGACACCTTCTCGAGTGGGTCTTAGCAGCCCAGGCATAATTAGTAAGCGTGGTGGGTTCCGCGCTCCAGATGGAGACTCAGCTGGAAGTTAAAGGGAAGAATGACAAGGAACTTTATGAATTGGAGCTGTAAGTTAACTCTTTGACAGAGAGAGCGAGATGGTGGTGGGGGACAGCCCCCAGTGAAATCAGAGGTGAGAGCACAAAGCAATACAGTAGGCAGACTCCGGTTTTTTTGGGGGGAGATGCTCGAGAATATCCGGGTGGACTCCTGAGGCTCGATCCCGCATTTGCGTATGCCGAGCCTCCTTCCTCATGACCTTTGTCCAGAGTGGAATGCCTCCCCGGCTCCCGGCACATGATCAGTGCATGCTCAGTCACGATATCAGTGCCTGCTCAGCCACGTGATCACTGACGGCACAGTCACGTGATCAGCGCCTCTCAGTCACGTGATCACCGTATGATAAACACGTGATCAGTGAACGACCAGCCACGTGATCACTGCATGCGCGGTCAGGTGGTCAGTTCCTGATCAGCCACCTGATCAGTGCGTGCACAGTCCCCTGATCAGCGCCTGTCAGTCACTGATCACTGCCTGATAAACACGTGATCAGTGCCCGAACAGCCACGTCATCAGTGCATGCGCAGTCACGTGATCAGTGCATGATAGCCACGTGATCAGTGCGTGCACAGTCCCATGATCAGCGCCTGTCAGTCACTGATCATTGCCTGATAAACACGTGATCAGTGCATGATGAGCCATGTGATCAGTGCCCGATCAGCCACGTCATCAGTGCATGCGCAGTCACGTCATCAGTGCATGATAGCCACGTGATCAGTGCATGCTCAGTCACGTGATCTGGACTTGATCAGCCACGTGATCAGTGCCTGCAGAGTCACGTGATCAGGGCCTGCTGAGCTGCGTGATTCCTGCCGGCTCATCTGCATGACAATTGCCAGCTGAGCTGCGTGATTCCTGTCGGCTCATCTGCTTGACAATTGCCAGCTGAGCTGCGTGATTCCTGCCTGGTCACGTGCTTGATTATTGCCAGTTGAGCAGCATGATTCGTCACTGCTGAGCTCCATGCTTATTGCCTGCTGATTGCGTGGTTCGTGTCTGCTCAGCTCTTTGAGTATTGCCTCCTGAGGTCCCTGTTCGGTCGCCACCTGCCGGGGACCAGCCCCAACTGATCCAGGGTATTCGAAGGAGAGATGGCCTAGGCGACTATTTATATGCTAATCAGAGATGTCAAGAATAATAGTATGAGGAGAGCTCAGTAGGAAAATTCGGTGGAGAAAAGAGACTGAGTAGCTTGGTTTACGCGGAAGACCAATCAAACTTCAAGACAAGAAGTTTGCACCACTTACGTAGGCCGCAGGCGCCCTCTCGAATAGCGAAAGGTGCCTCACCCTAGACACCTTCTCGAGTGGGTCTTAGCAGCCCAGGCATAATTAGTAAGCGTGGTGGGTTCCGCGCTCCAGATGGAGACTCAGCTGGAAGTTAAAGGGAAGAATGACAAGGAACTTTATGAATTGGAGCTGTAAGTTAACTCTTTGACAGAGAGAGCGAGATGGTGGTGGGGGACAGCCCCCAGTGAAATCAGAGGTGAGAGCACAAAGCAATACAGTAGGCAGACTCCGGTTTTTTTGGGGGAGATGCTCGAGAATATCCGGGTGGACTCCTGAGGCTCGATCCCGCATTTGCGTATGCCGAGCCTCCTTCCTCATGACCTTTGTCCAGAGTGGAATGCCTCCCCGGCTCCCGGCACATGATCAGTGCATGCTCAGTCACGATATCAGTGCCTGCTCAGCCACGTGATCACTGACGGCACAGTCACGTGATCAGCGCCTCTCAGTCACGTGATCACCGTATGATAAACACGTGATCAGTGAACGACCAGCCACGTGATCACTGCATGCGCGGTCAGGTGGTCAGTTCCTGATCAGCCACCTGATCAGTGCGTGCACAGTCCCCTGATCAGCGCCTGTCAGTCACTGATCACTGCCTGATAAACACGTGATCAGTGCCCGAACAGCCACGTCATCAGTGCATGCGCAGTCACGTGATCAGTGCATGATAGCCACGTGATCAGTGCGTGCACAGTCCCATGATCAGCGCCTGTCAGTCACTGATCATTGCCTGATAAACACGTGATCAGTGCATGATGAGCCATGTGATCAGTGCCCGATCAGCCACGTCATCAGTGCATGCGCAGTCACGTCATCAGTGCATGATAGCCACGTGATCAGTGCATGCTCAGTCACGTGATCTGGACTTGATCAGCCACGTGATCAGTGCCTGCAGAGTCACGTGATCAGGGCCTGCTGAGCTGCGTGATTCCTGCCGGCTCATCTGCATGGCTCATCTGCATGACAATTGCCAGCTGAGCTGCGTGATTCCTGTCGGCTCATCTGCTTGACAATTGCCAGCTGAGCTGCGTGATTCCTGCCTGGTCACGTGCTTGATTATTGCCAGTTGAGCAGCATGATTCGTCACTGCTGAGCTCCATGCTTATTGCCTGCTGATTGCGTGGTTCGTGTCTGCTCAGCTCTTTGAGTATTGCCTCCTGAGGTCCCTGTTCGGTCGCCACCTGCCGGGGACCAGCCCCAACTGATCCAGGGTATTCGAAGGAGAGATGGCCTAGGCGACTATTTATATGCTAATCAGAGATGTCAAGAATAATAGTATGAGGAGAGCTCAGTAGGAAAATTCGGTGGAGAAAAGAGACTGAGTAGCTTGGTTTACGCGGAAGACCAATCAAACTTCAAGACAAGAAGTTTGCACCACTTACGTAGGCCGCAGGCGCCCTCTCGAATAGCGAAAGGTGCCTCACCCTAGACACCTTCTCGAGTGGGTCTTAGCAGCCCAGGCATAATTAGTAAGCGTGGTGGGTTCCGCGCTCCAGATGGAGACTCAGCTGGAAGTTAAAGGGAAGAATGACAAGGAACTTTATGAATTGGAGCTGTAAGTTAACTCTTTGACAGAGAGAGCGAGATGGTGGTGGGGGACAGCCCCCAGTGAAATCAGAGGTGAGAGCACAAAGCAATACAGTAGGCAGACTCCGGTTTTTTGGGGGGAGATGCTCGAGAATATCCGGGTGGACTCCTGAGGCTCGATCCCGCATTTGCGTATGCCGAGCCTCCTTCCTCATGACCTTTGTCCAGAGTGGAATGCCTCCCCGGCTCCCGGCACATGATCAGTGCATGCTCAGTCACGATATCAGTGCCTGCTCAGCCACGTGATCACTGACGGCACAGTCACGTGATCAGCGCCTCTCAGTCACGTGATCACCGTATGATAAACACGTGATCAGTGAACGACCAGCCACGTGATCACTGCATGCGCGGTCAGGTGGTCAGTTCCTGATCAGCCACCTGATCAGTGCGTGCACAGTCCCCTGATCAGCGCCTGTCAGTCACTGATCACTGCCTGATAAACACGTGATCAGTGCCCGAACAGCCACGTCATCAGTGCATGCGCAGTCACGTGATCAGTGCATGATAGCCACGTGATCAGTGCGTGCACAGTCCCATGATCAGCGCCTGTCAGTCACTGATCATTGCCTGATAAACACGTGATCAGTGCATGATGAGCCATGTGATCAGTGCCCGATCAGCCACGTCATCAGTGCATGCGCAGTCACGTCATCAGTGCATGATAGCCACGTGATCAGTGCATGCTCAGTCACGTGATCTGGACTTGATCAGCCACGTGATCAGTGCCTGCAGAGTCACGTGATCAGGGCCTGCTGAGCTGCGTGATTCCTGCCGGCTCATCTGCATGACAATTGCCAGCTGAGCTGCGTGATTCCTGTCGGCTCATCTGCTTGACAATTGCCAGCTGAGCTGCGTGATTCCTGCCTGGTCACGTGCTTGATTATTGCCAGTTGAGCAGCATGATTCGTCACTGCTGAGCTCCATGCTTATTGCCTGCTGATTGCGTGGTTCGTGTCTGCTCAGCTCTTTGAGTATTGCCTCCTGAGGTCCCTGTTCGGTCGCCACCTGCCGGGGACCAGCCCCAACTGATCCAGGGTATTCGAAGGAGAGATGGCCTAGGCGACTATTTATATGCTAATCAGAGATGTCAAGAATAATAGTATGAGGAGAGCTCAGTAGGAAAATTCGGTGGAGAAAAGAGACTGAGTAGCTTGGTTTACGCGGAAGACCAATCAAACTTCAAGACAAGAAGTTTGCACCACTTACGTAGGCCGCAGGCGCCCTCTCGAATAGCGAAAGGTGCCTCACCCTAGACACCTTCTCGAGTGGGTCTTAGCAGCCCAGGCATAATTAGTAAGCGTGGTGGGTTCCGCGCTCCAGATGGAGACTCAGCTGGAAGTTAAAGGGAAGAATGACAAGGAACTTTATGAATTGGAGCTGTAAGTTAACTCTTTGACAGAGAGAGCGAGATGGTGGTGGGGGACAGCCCCCAGTGAAATCAGAGGTGAGAGCACAAAGCAATACAGTAGGCAGACTCCGGTTTTTTTGGGGGGAGATGCTCGAGAATATCCGGGTGGACTCCTGAGGCTCGATCCCGCATTTGCGTATGCCGAGCCTCCTTCCTCATGACCTTTGTCCAGAGTGGAATGCCTCCCCGGCTCCCGGCACATGATCAGTGCATGCTCAGTCACGATATCAGTGCCTGCTCAGCCACGTGATCACTGACGGCACAGTCACGTGATCAGCGCCTCTCAGTCACGTGATCACCGTATGATAAACACGTGATCAGTGAACGACCAGCCACGTGATCACTGCATGCGCGGTCAGGTGGTCAGTTCCTGATCAGCCACCTGATCAGTGCGTGCACAGTCCCCTGATCAGCGCCTGTCAGTCACTGATCACTGCCTGATAAACACGTGATCAGTGCCCGAACAGCCACGTCATCAGTGCATGCGCAGTCACGTGATCAGTGCATGATAGCCACGTGATCAGTGCGTGCACAGTCCCATGATCAGCGCCTGTCAGTCACTGATCATTGCCTGATAAACACGTGATCAGTGCATGATGAGCCATGTGATCAGTGCCCGATCAGCCACGTCATCAGTGCATGCGCAGTCACGTCATCAGTGCATGATAGCCACGTGATCAGTGCATGCTCAGTCACGTGATCTGGACTTGATCAGCCACGTGATCAGTGCCTGCAGAGTCACGTGATCAGGGCCTGCTGAGCTGCGTGATTCCTGCCGGCTCATCTGCATGACAATTGCCAGCTGAGCTGCGTGATTCCTGTCGGCTCATCTGCTTGACAATTGCCAGCTGAGCTGCGTGATTCCTGCCTGGTCACGTGCTTGATTATTGCCAGTTGAGCAGCATGATTCGTCACTGCTGAGCTCCATGCTTATTGCCTGCTGATTGCGTGGTTCGTGTCTGCTCAGCTCTTTGAGTATTGCCTCCTGAGGTCCCTGTTCGGTCGCCACCTGCCGGGGACCAGCCCCAACTGATCCAGGGTATTCGAAGGAGAGATGGCCTAGGCGACTATTTATATGCTAATCAGAGATGTCAAGAATAATAGTATGAGGAGAGCTCAGTAGGAAAATTCGGTGGAGAAAAGAGACTGAGTAGCTTGGTTTACGCGGAAGACCAATCAAACTTCAAGACAAGAAGTTTGCACCACTTACGTAGGCCGCAGGCGCCCTCTCGAATAGCGAAAGGTGCCTCACCCTAGACACCTTCTCGAGTGGGTCTTAGCAGCCCAGGCATAATTAGTAAGCGTGGTGGGTTCCGCGCTCCAGATGGAGACTCAGCTGGAAGTTAAAGGGAAGAATGACAAGGAACTTTATGAATTGGAGCTGTAAGTTAACTCTTTGACAGAGAGAGCGAGATGGTGGTGGGGGACAGCCCCCAGTGAAATCAGAGGTGAGAGCACAAAGCAATACAGTAGGCAGACTCCGGTTTTTTTGGGGGGAGATGCTCGAGAATATCCGGGTGGACTCCTGAGGCTCGATCCCGCATTTGCGTATGCCGAGCCTCCTTCCTCATGACCTTTGTCCAGAGTGGAATGCCTCCCCGGCTCCCGGCACATGATCAGTGCATGCTCAGTCACGATATCAGTGCCTGCTCAGCCACGTGATCACTGACGGCACAGTCACGTGATCAGCGCCTCTCAGTCACGTGATCACCGTATGATAAACACGTGATCAGTGAACGACCAGCCACGTGATCACTGCATGCGCGGTCAGGTGGTCAGTTCCTGATCAGCCACCTGATCAGTGCGTGCACAGTCCCCTGATCAGCGCCTGTCAGTCACTGATCACTGCCTGATAAACACGTGATCAGTGCCCGAACAGCCACGTCATCAGTGCATGCGCAGTCACGTGATCAGTGCATGATAGCCACGTGATCAGTGCGTGCACAGTCCCATGATCAGCGCCTGTCAGTCACTGATCATTGCCTGATAAACACGTGATCAGTGCATGATGAGCCATGTGATCAGTGCCCGATCAGCCACGTCATCAGTGCATGCGCAGTCACGTCATCAGTGCATGATAGCCACGTGATCAGTGCATGCTCAGTCACGTGATCTGGACTTGATCAGCCACGTGATCAGTGCCTGCAGAGTCACGTGATCAGGGCCTGCTGAGCTGCGTGATTCCTGCCGGCTCATCTGCATGACAATTGCCAGCTGAGCTGCGTGATTCCTGTCGGCTCATCTGCTTGACAATTGCCAGCTGAGCTGCGTGATTCCTGCCTGGTCACGTGCTTGATTATTGCCAGTTGAGCAGCATGATTCGTCACTGCTGAGCTCCATGCTTATTGCCTGCTGATTGCGTGGTTCGTGTCTGCTCAGCTCTTTGAGTATTGCCTCCTGAGGTCCCTGTTCGGTCGCCACCTGCCGGGGACCAGCCCCAACTGATCCAGGGTATTCGAAGGAGAGATGGCCTAGGCGACTATTTATATGCTAATCAGAGATGTCAAGAATAATAGTATGAGGAGAGCTCAGTAGGAAAATTCGGTGGAGAAAAGAGACTGAGTAGCTTGGTTTACGCGGAAGACCAATCAAACTTCAAGACAAGAAGTTTGCACCACTTACGTAGGCCGCAGGCGCCCTCTCGAATAGCGAAAGGTGCCTCACCCTAGACACCTTCTCGAGTGGGTCTTAGCAGCCCAGGCATAATTAGTAAGCGTGGTGGGTTCCGCGCTCCAGATGGAGACTCAGCTGGAAGTTAAAGGGAAGAATGACAAGGAACTTTATGAATTGGAGCTGTAAGTTAACTCTTTGACAGAGAGAGCGAGATGGTGGTGGGGGACAGCCCCCAGTGAAATCAGAGGTGAGAGCACAAAGCAATACAGTAGGCAGACTCCGGTTTTTTTGGGGGGAGATGCTCGAGAATATCCGGGTGGACTCCTGAGGCTCGATCCCGCATTTGCGTATGCCGAGCCTCCTTCCTCATGACCTTTGTCCAGAGTGGAATGCCTCCCCGGCTCCCGGCACATGATCAGTGCATGCTCAGTCACGATATCAGTGCCTGCTCAGCCACGTGATCACTGACGGCACAGTCACGTGATCAGCGCCTCTCAGTCACGTGATCACCGTATGATAAACACGTGATCAGTGAACGACCAGCCACGTGATCACTGCATGCGCGGTCAGGTGGTCAGTTCCTGATCAGCCACCTGATCAGTGCGTGCACAGTCCCCTGATCAGCGCCTGTCAGTCACTGATCACTGCCTGATAAACACGTGATCAGTGCCCGAACAGCCACGTCATCAGTGCATGCGCAGTCACGTGATCAGTGCATGATAGCCACGTGATCAGTGCGTGCACAGTCCCATGATCAGCGCCTGTCAGTCACTGATCATTGCCTGATAAACACGTGATCAGTGCATGATGAGCCATGTGATCAGTGCCCGATCAGCCACGTCATCAGTGCATGCGCAGTCACGTCATCAGTGCATGATAGCCACGTGATCAGTGCATGCTCAGTCACGTGATCTGGACTTGATCAGCCACGTGATCAGTGCCTGCAGAGTCACGTGATCAGGGCCTGCTGAGCTGCGTGATTCCTGCCGGCTCATCTGCATGACAATTGCCAGCTGAGCTGCGTGATTCCTGTCGGCTCATCTGCTTGACAATTGCCAGCTGAGCTGCGTGATTCCTGCCTGGTCACGTGCTTGATTATTGCCAGTTGAGCAGCATGATTCGTCACTGCTGAGCTCCATGCTTATTGCCTGCTGATTGCGTGGTTCGTGTCTGCTCAGCTCTTTGAGTATTGCCTCCTGAGGTCCCTGTTCGGTCGCCACCTGCCGGGGACCAGCCCCAACTGATCCAGGGTATTCGAAGGAGAGATGGCCTAGGCGACTATTTATATGCTAATCAGAGATGTCAAGAATAATAGTATGAGGAGAGCTCAGTAGGAAAATTCGGTGGAGAAAAGAGACTGAGTAGCTTGGTTTACGCGGAAGACCAATCAAACTTCAAGACAAGAAGTTTGCACCACTTACGTAGGCCGCAGGCGCCCTCTCGAATAGCGAAAGGTGCCTCACCCTAGACACCTTCTCGAGTGGGTCTTAGCAGCCCAGGCATAATTAGTAAGCGTGGTGGGTTCCGCGCTCCAGATGGAGACTCAGCTGGAAGTTAAAGGGAAGAATGACAAGGAACTTTATGAATTGGAGCTGTAAGTTAACTCTTTGACAGAGAGAGCGAGATGGTGGTGGGGGACAGCCCCCAGTGAAATCAGAGGTGAGAGCACAAAGCAATACAGTAGGCAGACTCCGGTTTTTTTGGGGGGAGATGCTCGAGAATATCCGGGTGGACTCCTGAGGCTCGATCCCGCATTTGCGTATGCCGAGCCTCCTTCCTCATGACCTTTGTCCAGAGTGGAATGCCTCCCCGGCTCCCGGCACATGATCAGTGCATGCTCAGTCACGATATCAGTGCCTGCTCAGCCACGTGATCACTGACGGCACAGTCACGTGATCAGCGCCTCTCAGTCACGTGATCACCGTATGATAAACACGTGATCAGTGAACGACCAGCCACGTGATCACTGCATGCGCGGTCAGGTGGTCAGTTCCTGATCAGCCACCTGATCAGTGCGTGCACAGTCCCCTGATCAGCGCCTGTCAGTCACTGATCACTGCCTGATAAACACGTGATCAGTGCCCGAACAGCCACGTCATCAGTGCATGCGCAGTCACGTGATCAGTGCATGATAGCCACGTGATCAGTGCGTGCACAGTCCCATGATCAGCGCCTGTCAGTCACTGATCATTGCCTGATAAACACGTGATCAGTGCATGATGAGCCATGTGATCAGTGCCCGATCAGCCACGTCATCAGTGCATGCGCAGTCACGTCATCAGTGCATGATAGCCACGTGATCAGTGCATGCTCAGTCACGTGATCTGGACTTGATCAGCCACGTGATCAGTGCCTGCAGAGTCACGTGATCAGGGCCTGCTGAGCTGCGTGATTCCTGCCGGCTCATCTGCATGACAATTGCCAGCTGAGCTGCGTGATTCCTGTCGGCTCATCTGCTTGACAATTGCCAGCTGAGCTGCGTGATTCCTGCCTGGTCACGTGCTTGATTATTGCCAGTTGAGCAGCATGATTCGTCACTGCTGAGCTCCATGCTTATTGCCTGCTGATTGCGTGGTTCGTGTCTGCTCAGCTCTTTGAGTATTGCCTCCTGAGGTCCCTGTTCGGTCGCCACCTGCCGGGGACCAGCCCCAACTGATCCAGGGTATTCGAAGGAGAGATGGCCTAGGCGACTATTTATATGCTAATCAGAGATGTCAAGAATAATAGTATGAGGAGAGCTCAGTAGGAAAATTCGGTGGAGAAAAGAGACTGAGTAGCTTGGTTTACGCGGAAGACCAATCAAACTTCAAGACAAGAAGTTTGCACCACTTACGTAGGCCGCAGGCGCCCTCTCGAATAGCGAAAGGTGCCTCACCCTAGACACCTTCTCGAGTGGGTCTTAGCAGCCCAGGCATAATTAGTAAGCGTGGTGGGTTCCGCGCTCCAGATGGAGACTCAGCTGGAAGTTAAAGGGAAGAATGACAAGGAACTTTATGAATTGGAGCTGTAAGTTAACTCTTTGACAGAGAGAGCGAGATGGTGGTGGGGGACAGCCCCCAGTGAAATCAGAGGTGAGAGCACAAAGCAATACAGTAGGCAGACTCCGGTTTTTTTGGGGGAGATGCTCGAGAATATCCGGGTGGACTCCTGAGGCTCGATCCCGCATTTGCGTATGCCGAGCCTCCTTCCTCATGACCTTTGTCCAGAGTGGAATGCCTCCCCGGCTCCCGGCACATGATCAGTGCATGCTCAGTCACGATATCAGTGCCTGCTCAGCCACGTGATCACTGACGGCACAGTCACGTGATCAGCGCCTCTCAGTCACGTGATCACCGTATGATAAACACGTGATCAGTGAACGACCAGCCACGTGATCACTGCATGCGCGGTCAGGTGGTCAGTTCCTGATCAGCCACCTGATCAGTGCGTGCACAGTCCCCTGATCAGCGCCTGTCAGTCACTGATCACTGCCTGATAAACACGTGATCAGTGCCCGAACAGCCACGTCATCAGTGCATGCGCAGTCACGTGATCAGTGCATGATAGCCACGTGATCAGTGCGTGCACAGTCCCATGATCAGCGCCTGTCAGTCACTGATCATTGCCTGATAAACACGTGATCAGTGCATGATGAGCCATGTGATCAGTGCCCGATCAGCCACGTCATCAGTGCATGCGCAGTCACGTCATCAGTGCATGATAGCCACGTGATCAGTGCATGCTCAGTCACGTGATCTGGACTTGATCAGCCACGTGATCAGTGCCTGCAGAGTCACGTGATCAGGGCCTGCTGAGCTGCGTGATTCCTGCCGGCTCATCTGCATGACAATTGCCAGCTGAGCTGCGTGATTCCTGTCGGCTCATCTGCTTGACAATTGCCAGCTGAGCTGCGTGATTCCTGCCTGGTCACGTGCTTGATTATTGCCAGTTGAGCAGCATGATTCGTCACTGCTGAGCTCCATGCTTATTGCCTGCTGATTGCGTGGTTCGTGTCTGCTCAGCTCTTTGAGTATTGCCTCCTGAGGTCCCTGTTCGGTCGCCACCTGCCGGGGACCAGCCCCAACTGATCCAGGGTATTCGAAGGAGAGATGGCCTAGGCGACTATTTATATGCTAATCAGAGATGTCAAGAATAATAGTATGAGGAGAGCTCAGTAGGAAAATTCGGTGGAGAAAAGAGACTGAGTAGCTTGGTTTACGCGGAAGACCAATCAAACTTCAAGACAAGAAGTTTGCACCACTTACGTAGGCCGCAGGCGCCCTCTCGAATAGCGAAAGGTGCCTCACCCTAGACACCTTCTCGAGTGGGTCTTAGCAGCCCAGGCATAATTAGTAAGCGTGGTGGGTTCCGCGCTCCAGATGGAGACTCAGCTGGAAGTTAAAGGGAAGAATGACAAGGAACTTTATGAATTGGAGCTGTAAGTTAACTCTTTGACAGAGAGAGCGAGATGGTGGTGGGGGACAGCCCCCAGTGAAATCAGAGGTGAGAGCACAAAGCAATACAGTAGGCAGACTCCGGTTTTTTTGGGGGGAGATGCTCGAGAATATCCGGGTGGACTCCTGAGGCTCGATCCCGCATTTGCGTATGCCGAGCCTCCTTCCTCATGACCTTTGTCCAGAGTGGAATGCCTCCCCGGCTCCCGGCACATGATCAGTGCATGCTCAGTCACGATATCAGTGCCTGCTCAGCCACGTGATCACTGACGGCACAGTCACGTGATCAGCGCCTCTCAGTCACGTGATCACCGTATGATAAACACGTGATCAGTGAACGACCAGCCACGTGATCACTGCATGCGCGGTCAGGTGGTCAGTTCCTGATCAGCCACCTGATCAGTGCGTGCACAGTCCCCTGATCAGCGCCTGTCAGTCACTGATCACTGCCTGATAAACACGTGATCAGTGCCCGAACAGCCACGTCATCAGTGCATGCGCAGTCACGTGATCAGTGCATGATAGCCACGTGATCAGTGCGTGCACAGTCCCATGATCAGCGCCTGTCAGTCACTGATCATTGCCTGATAAACACGTGATCAGTGCATGATGAGCCATGTGATCAGTGCCCGATCAGCCACGTCATCAGTGCATGCGCAGTCACGTCATCAGTGCATGATAGCCACGTGATCAGTGCATGCTCAGTCACGTGATCTGGACTTGATCAGCCACGTGATCAGTGCCTGCAGAGTCACGTGATCAGGGCCTGCTGAGCTGCGTGATTCCTGCCGGCTCATCTGCATGACAATTGCCAGCTGAGCTGCGTGATTCCTGTCGGCTCATCTGCTTGACAATTGCCAGCTGAGCTGCGTGATTCCTGCCTGGTCACGTGCTTGATTATTGCCAGTTGAGCAGCATGATTCGTCACTGCTGAGCTCCATGCTTATTGCCTGCTGATTGCGTGGTTCGTGTCTGCTCAGCTCTTTGAGTATTGCCTCCTGAGGTCCCTGTTCGGTCGCCACCTGCCGGGGACCAGCCCCAACTGATCCAGGGTATTCGAAGGAGAGATGGCCTAGGCGACTATTTATATGCTAATCAGAGATGTCAAGAATAATAGTATGAGGAGAGCTCAGTAGGAAAATTCGGTGGAGAAAAGAGACTGAGTAGCTTGGTTTACGCGGAAGACCAATCAAACTTCAAGACAAGAAGTTTGCACCACTTACGTAGGCCGCAGGCGCCCTCTCGAATAGCGAAAGGTGCCTCACCCTAGACACCTTCTCGAGTGGGTCTTAGCAGCCCAGGCATAATTAGTAAGCGTGGTGGGTTCCGCGCTCCAGATGGAGACTCAGCTGGAAGTTAAAGGGAAGAATGACAAGGAACTTTATGAATTGGAGCTGTAAGTTAACTCTTTGACAGAGAGAGCGAGATGGTGGTGGGGGACAGCCCCCAGTGAAATCAGAGGTGAGAGCACAAAGCAATACAGTAGGCAGACTCCGGTTTTTTTGGGGGGAGATGCTCGAGAATATCCGGGTGGACTCCTGAGGCTCGATCCCGCATTTGCGTATGCCGAGCCTCCTTCCTCATGACCTTTGTCCAGAGTGGAATGCCTCCCCGGCTCCCGGCACATGATCAGTGCATGCTCAGTCACGATATCAGTGCCTGCTCAGCCACGTGATCACTGACGGCACAGTCACGTGATCAGCGCCTCTCAGTCACGTGATCACCGTATGATAAACACGTGATCAGTGAACGACCAGCCACGTGATCACTGCATGCGCGGTCAGGTGGTCAGTTCCTGATCAGCCACCTGATCAGTGCGTGCACAGTCCCCTGATCAGCGCCTGTCAGTCACTGATCACTGCCTGATAAACACGTGATCAGTGCCCGAACAGCCACGTCATCAGTGCATGCGCAGTCACGTGATCAGTGCATGATAGCCACGTGATCAGTGCGTGCACAGTCCCATGATCAGCGCCTGTCAGTCACTGATCATTGCCTGATAAACACGTGATCAGTGCATGATGAGCCATGTGATCAGTGCCCGATCAGCCACGTCATCAGTGCATGCGCAGTCACGTCATCAGTGCATGATAGCCACGTGATCAGTGCATGCTCAGTCACGTGATCTGGACTTGATCAGCCACGTGATCAGTGCCTGCAGAGTCACGTGATCAGGGCCTGCTGAGCTGCGTGATTCCTGCCGGCTCATCTGCATGACAATTGCCAGCTGAGCTGCGTGATTCCTGTCGGCTCATCTGCTTGACAATTGCCAGCTGAGCTGCGTGATTCCTGCCTGGTCACGTGCTTGATTATTGCCAGTTGAGCAGCATGATTCGTCACTGCTGAGCTCCATGCTTATTGCCTGCTGATTGCGTGGTTCGTGTCTGCTCAGCTCTTTGAGTATTGCCTCCTGAGGTCCCTGTTCGGTCGCCACCTGCCGGGGACCAGCCCCAACTGATCCAGGGTATTCGAAGGAGAGATGGCCTAGGCGACTATTTATATGCTAATCAGAGATGTCAAGAATAATAGTATGAGGAGAGCTCAGTAGGAAAATTCGGTGGAGAAAAGAGACTGAGTAGCTTGGTTTACGCGGAAGACCAATCAAACTTCAAGACAAGAAGTTTGCACCACTTACGTAGGCCGCAGGCGCCCTCTCGAATAGCGAAAGGTGCCTCACCCTAGACACCTTCTCGAGTGGGTCTTAGCAGCCCAGGCATAATTAGTAAGCGTGGTGGGTTCCGCGCTCCAGATGGAGACTCAGCTGGAAGTTAAAGGGAAGAATGACAAGGAACTTTATGAATTGGAGCTGTAAGTTAACTCTTTGACAGAGAGAGCGAGATGGTGGTGGGGGACAGCCCCCAGTGAAATCAGAGGTGAGAGCACAAAGCAATACAGTAGGCAGACTCCGGTTTTTTTGGGGGGAGATGCTCGAGAATATCCGGGTGGACTCCTGAGGCTCGATCCCGCATTTGCGTATGCCGAGCCTCCTTCCTCATGACCTTTGTCCAGAGTGGAATGCCTCCCCGGCTCCCGGCACATGATCAGTGCATGCTCAGTCACGATATCAGTGCCTGCTCAGCCACGTGATCACTGACGGCACAGTCACGTGATCAGCGCCTCTCAGTCACGTGATCACCGTATGATAAACACGTGATCAGTGAACGACCAGCCACGTGATCACTGCATGCGCGGTCAGGTGGTCAGTTCCTGATCAGCCACCTGATCAGTGCGTGCACAGTCCCCTGATCAGCGCCTGTCAGTCACTGATCACTGCCTGATAAACACGTGATCAGTGCCCGAACAGCCACGTCATCAGTGCATGCGCAGTCACGTGATCAGTGCATGATAGCCACGTGATCAGTGCGTGCACAGTCCCATGATCAGCGCCTGTCAGTCACTGATCATTGCCTGATAAACACGTGATCAGTGCATGATGAGCCATGTGATCAGTGCCCGATCAGCCACGTCATCAGTGCATGCGCAGTCACGTCATCAGTGCATGATAGCCACGTGATCAGTGCATGCTCAGTCACGTGATCTGGACTTGATCAGCCACGTGATCAGTGCCTGCAGAGTCACGTGATCAGGGCCTGCTGAGCTGCGTGATTCCTGCCGGCTCATCTGCATGACAATTGCCAGCTGAGCTGCGTGATTCCTGTCGGCTCATCTGCTTGACAATTGCCAGCTGAGCTGCGTGATTCCTGCCTGGTCACGTGCTTGATTATTGCCAGTTGAGCAGCATGATTCGTCACTGCTGAGCTCCATGCTTATTGCCTGCTGATTGCGTGGTTCGTGTCTGCTCAGCTCTTTGAGTATTGCCTCCTGAGGTCCCTGTTCGGTCGCCACCTGCCGGGGACCAGCCCCAACTGATCCAGGGTATTCGAAGGAGAGATGGCCTAGGCGACTATTTATATGCTAATCAGAGATGTCAAGAATAATAGTATGAGGAGAGCTCAGTAGGAAAATTCGGTGGAGAAAAGAGACTGAGTAGCTTGGTTTACGCGGAAGACCAATCAAACTTCAAGACAAGAAGTTTGCACCACTTACGTAGGCCGCAGGCGCCCTCTCGAATAGCGAAAGGTGCCTCACCCTAGACACCTTCTCGAGTGGGTCTTAGCAGCCCAGGCATAATTAGTAAGCGTGGTGGGTTCCGCGCTCCAGATGGAGACTCAGCTGGAAGTTAAAGGGAAGAATGACAAGGAACTTTATGAATTGGAGCTGTAAGTTAACTCTTTGACAGAGAGAGCGAGATGGTGGTGGGGGACAGCCCCCAGTGAAATCAGAGGTGAGAGCACAAAGCAATACAGTAGGCAGACTCCGGTTTTTTGGGGGGAGATGCTCGAGAATATCCGGGTGGACTCCTGAGGCTCGATCCCGCATTTGCGTATGCCGAGCCTCCTTCCTCATGACCTTTGTCCAGAGTGGAATGCCTCCCCGGCTCCCGGCACATGATCAGTGCATGCTCAGTCACGATATCAGTGCCTGCTCAGCCACGTGATCACTGACGGCACAGTCACGTGATCAGCGCCTCTCAGTCACGTGATCACCGTATGATAAACACGTGATCAGTGAACGACCAGCCACGTGATCACTGCATGCGCGGTCAGGTGGTCAGTTCCTGATCAGCCACCTGATCAGTGCGTGCACAGTCCCCTGATCAGCGCCTGTCAGTCACTGATCACTGCCTGATAAACACGTGATCAGTGCCCGAACAGCCACGTCATCAGTGCATGCGCAGTCACGTGATCAGTGCATGATAGCCACGTGATCAGTGCGTGCACAGTCCCATGATCAGCGCCTGTCAGTCACTGATCATTGCCTGATAAACACGTGATCAGTGCATGATGAGCCATGTGATCAGTGCCCGATCAGCCACGTCATCAGTGCATGCGCAGTCACGTCATCAGTGCATGATAGCCACGTGATCAGTGCATGCTCAGTCACGTGATCTGGACTTGATCAGCCACGTGATCAGTGCCTGCAGAGTCACGTGATCAGGGCCTGCTGAGCTGCGTGATTCCTGCCGGCTCATCTGCATGACAATTGCCAGCTGAGCTGCGTGATTCCTGTCGGCTCATCTGCTTGACAATTGCCAGCTGAGCTGCGTGATTCCTGCCTGGTCACGTGCTTGATTATTGCCAGTTGAGCAGCATGATTCGTCACTGCTGAGCTCCATGCTTATTGCCTGCTGATTGCGTGGTTCGTGTCTGCTCAGCTCTTTGAGTATTGCCTCCTGAGGTCCCTGTTCGGTCGCCACCTGCCGGGGACCAGCCCCAACTGATCCAGGGTATTCGAAGGAGAGATGGCCTAGGCGACTATTTATATGCTAATCAGAGATGTCAAGAATAATAGTATGAGGAGAGCTCAGTAGGAAAATTCGGTGGAGAAAAGAGACTGAGTAGCTTGGTTTACGCGGAAGACCAATCAAACTTCAAGACAAGAAGTTTGCACCACTTACGTAGGCCGCAGGCGCCCTCTCGAATAGCGAAAGGTGCCTCACCCTAGACACCTTCTCGAGTGGGTCTTAGCAGCCCAGGCATAATTAGTAAGCGTGGTGGGTTCCGCGCTCCAGATGGAGACTCAGCTGGAAGTTAAAGGGAAGAATGACAAGGAACTTTATGAATTGGAGCTGTAAGTTAACTCTTTGACAGAGAGAGCGAGATGGTGGTGGGGGACAGCCCCCAGTGAAATCAGAGGTGAGAGCACAAAGCAATACAGTAGGCAGACTCCGGTTTTTTTGGGGGGAGATGCTCGAGAATATCCGGGTGGACTCCTGAGGCTCGATCCCGCATTTGCGTATGCCGAGCCTCCTTCCTCATGACCTTTGTCCAGAGTGGAATGCCTCCCCGGCTCCCGGCACATGATCAGTGCATGCTCAGTCACGATATCAGTGCCTGCTCAGCCACGTGATCACTGACGGCACAGTCACGTGATCAGCGCCTCTCAGTCACGTGATCACCGTATGATAAACACGTGATCAGTGAACGACCAGCCACGTGATCACTGCATGCGCGGTCAGGTGGTCAGTTCCTGATCAGCCACCTGATCAGTGCGTGCACAGTCCCCTGATCAGCGCCTGTCAGTCACTGATCACTGCCTGATAAACACGTGATCAGTGCCCGAACAGCCACGTCATCAGTGCATGCGCAGTCACGTGATCAGTGCATGATAGCCACGTGATCAGTGCGTGCACAGTCCCATGATCAGCGCCTGTCAGTCACTGATCATTGCCTGATAAACACGTGATCAGTGCATGATGAGCCATGTGATCAGTGCCCGATCAGCCACGTCATCAGTGCATGCGCAGTCACGTCATCAGTGCATGATAGCCACGTGATCAGTGCATGCTCAGTCACGTGATCTGGACTTGATCAGCCACGTGATCAGTGCCTGCAGAGTCACGTGATCAGGGCCTGCTGAGCTGCGTGATTCCTGCCGGCTCATCTGCATGACAATTGCCAGCTGAGCTGCGTGATTCCTGTCGGCTCATCTGCTTGACAATTGCCAGCTGAGCTGCGTGATTCCTGCCTGGTCACGTGCTTGATTATTGCCAGTTGAGCAGCATGATTCGTCACTGCTGAGCTCCATGCTTATTGCCTGCTGATTGCGTGGTTCGTGTCTGCTCAGCTCTTTGAGTATTGCCTCCTGAGGTCCCTGTTCGGTCGCCACCTGCCGGGGACCAGCCCCAACTGATCCAGGGTATTCGAAGGAGAGATGGCCTAGGCGACTATTTATATGCTAATCAGAGATGTCAAGAATAATAGTATGAGGAGAGCTCAGTAGGAAAATTCGGTGGAGAAAAGAGACTGAGTAGCTTGGTTTACGCGGAAGACCAATCAAACTTCAAGACAAGAAGTTTGCACCACTTACGTAGGCCGCAGGCGCCCTCTCGAATAGCGAAAGGTGCCTCACCCTAGACACCTTCTCGAGTGGGTCTTAGCAGCCCAGGCATAATTAGTAAGCGTGGTGGGTTCCGCGCTCCAGATGGAGACTCAGCTGGAAGTTAAAGGGAAGAATGACAAGGAACTTTATGAATTGGAGCTGTAAGTTAACTCTTTGACAGAGAGAGCGAGATGGTGGTGGGGGACAGCCCCCAGTGAAATCAGAGGTGAGAGCACAAAGCAATACAGTAGGCAGACTCCGGTTTTTTTGGGGGGAGATGCTCGAGAATATCCGGGTGGACTCCTGAGGCTCGATCCCGCATTTGCGTATGCCGAGCCTCCTTCCTCATGACCTTTGTCCAGAGTGGAATGCCTCCCCGGCTCCCGGCACATGATCAGTGCATGCTCAGTCACGATATCAGTGCCTGCTCAGCCACGTGATCACTGACGGCACAGTCACGTGATCAGCGCCTCTCAGTCACGTGATCACCGTATGATAAACACGTGATCAGTGAACGACCAGCCACGTGATCACTGCATGCGCGGTCAGGTGGTCAGTTCCTGATCAGCCACCTGATCAGTGCGTGCACAGTCCCCTGATCAGCGCCTGTCAGTCACTGATCACTGCCTGATAAACACGTGATCAGTGCCCGAACAGCCACGTCATCAGTGCATGCGCAGTCACGTGATCAGTGCATGATAGCCACGTGATCAGTGCGTGCACAGTCCCATGATCAGCGCCTGTCAGTCACTGATCATTGCCTGATAAACACGTGATCAGTGCATGATGAGCCATGTGATCAGTGCCCGATCAGCCACGTCATCAGTGCATGCGCAGTCACGTCATCAGTGCATGATAGCCACGTGATCAGTGCATGCTCAGTCACGTGATCTGGACTTGATCAGCCACGTGATCAGTGCCTGCAGAGTCACGTGATCAGGGCCTGCTGAGCTGCGTGATTCCTGCCGGCTCATCTGCATGACAATTGCCAGCTGAGCTGCGTGATTCCTGTCGGCTCATCTGCTTGACAATTGCCAGCTGAGCTGCGTGATTCCTGCCTGGTCACGTGCTTGATTATTGCCAGTTGAGCAGCATGATTCGTCACTGCTGAGCTCCATGCTTATTGCCTGCTGATTGCGTGGTTCGTGTCTGCTCAGCTCTTTGAGTATTGCCTCCTGAGGTCCCTGTTCGGTCGCCACCTGCCGGGGACCAGCCCCAACTGATCCAGGGTATTCGAAGGAGAGATGGCCTAGGCGACTATTTATATGCTAATCAGAGATGTCAAGAATAATAGTATGAGGAGAGCTCAGTAGGAAAATTCGGTGGAGAAAAGAGACTGAGTAGCTTGGTTTACGCGGAAGACCAATCAAACTTCAAGACAAGAAGTTTGCACCACTTACGTAGGCCGCAGGCGCCCTCTCGAATAGCGAAAGGTGCCTCACCCTAGACACCTTCTCGAGTGGGTCTTAGCAGCCCAGGCATAATTAGTAAGCGTGGTGGGTTCCGCGCTCCAGATGGAGACTCAGCTGGAAGTTAAAGGGAAGAATGACAAGGAACTTTATGAATTGGAGCTGTAAGTTAACTCTTTGACAGAGAGAGCGAGATGGTGGTGGGGGACAGCCCCCAGTGAAATCAGAGGTGAGAGCACAAAGCAATACAGTAGGCAGACTCCGGTTTTTTGGGGGGAGATGCTCGAGAATATCCGGGTGGACTCCTGAGGCTCGATCCCGCATTTGCGTATGCCGAGCCTCCTTCCTCATGACCTTTGTCCAGAGTGGAATGCCTCCCCGGCTCCCGGCACATGATCAGTGCATGCTCAGTCACGATATCAGTGCCTGCTCAGCCACGTGATCACTGACGGCACAGTCACGTGATCAGCGCCTCTCAGTCACGTGATCACCGTATGATAAACACGTGATCAGTGAACGACCAGCCACGTGATCACTGCATGCGCGGTCAGGTGGTCAGTTCCTGATCAGCCACCTGATCAGTGCGTGCACAGTCCCCTGATCAGCGCCTGTCAGTCACTGATCACTGCCTGATAAACACGTGATCAGTGCCCGAACAGCCACGTCATCAGTGCATGCGCAGTCACGTGATCAGTGCATGATAGCCACGTGATCAGTGCGTGCACAGTCCCATGATCAGCGCCTGTCAGTCACTGATCATTGCCTGATAAACACGTGATCAGTGCATGATGAGCCATGTGATCAGTGCCCGATCAGCCACGTCATCAGTGCATGCGCAGTCACGTCATCAGTGCATGATAGCCACGTGATCAGTGCATGCTCAGTCACGTGATCTGGACTTGATCAGCCACGTGATCAGTGCCTGCAGAGTCACGTGATCAGGGCCTGCTGAGCTGCGTGATTCCTGCCGGCTCATCTGCATGACAATTGCCAGCTGAGCTGCGTGATTCCTGTCGGCTCATCTGCTTGACAATTGCCAGCTGAGCTGCGTGATTCCTGCCTGGTCACGTGCTTGATTATTGCCAGTTGAGCAGCATGATTCGTCACTGCTGAGCTCCATGCTTATTGCCTGCTGATTGCGTGGTTCGTGTCTGCTCAGCTCTTTGAGTATTGCCTCCTGAGGTCCCTGTTCGGTCGCCACCTGCCGGGGACCAGCCCCAACTGATCCAGGGTATTCGAAGGAGAGATGGCCTAGGCGACTATTTATATGCTAATCAGAGATGTCAAGAATAATAGTATGAGGAGAGCTCAGTAGGAAAATTCGGTGGAGAAAAGAGACTGAGTAGCTTGGTTTACGCGGAAGACCAATCAAACTTCAAGACAAGAAGTTTGCACCACTTACGTAGGCCGCAGGCGCCCTCTCGAATAGCGAAAGGTGCCTCACCCTAGACACCTTCTCGAGTGGGTCTTAGCAGCCCAGGCATAATTAGTAAGCGTGGTGGGTTCCGCGCTCCAGATGGAGACTCAGCTGGAAGTTAAAGGGAAGAATGACAAGGAACTTTATGAATTGGAGCTGTAAGTTAACTCTTTGACAGAGAGAGCGAGATGGTGGTGGGGGACAGCCCCCAGTGAAATCAGAGGTGAGAGCACAAAGCAATACAGTAGGCAGACTCCGGTTTTTTTGGGGGGAGATGCTCGAGAATATCCGGGTGGACTCCTGAGGCTCGATCCCGCATTTGCGTATGCCGAGCCTCCTTCCTCATGACCTTTGTCCAGAGTGGAATGCCTCCCCGGCTCCCGGCACATGATCAGTGCATGCTCAGTCACGATATCAGTGCCTGCTCAGCCACGTGATCACTGACGGCACAGTCACGTGATCAGCGCCTCTCAGTCACGTGATCACCGTATGATAAACACGTGATCAGTGAACGACCAGCCACGTGATCACTGCATGCGCGGTCAGGTGGTCAGTTCCTGATCAGCCACCTGATCAGTGCGTGCACAGTCCCCTGATCAGCGCCTGTCAGTCACTGATCACTGCCTGATAAACACGTGATCAGTGCCCGAACAGCCACGTCATCAGTGCATGCGCAGTCACGTGATCAGTGCATGATAGCCACGTGATCAGTGCGTGCACAGTCCCATGATCAGCGCCTGTCAGTCACTGATCATTGCCTGATAAACACGTGATCAGTGCATGATGAGCCATGTGATCAGTGCCCGATCAGCCACGTCATCAGTGCATGCGCAGTCACGTCATCAGTGCATGATAGCCACGTGATCAGTGCATGCTCAGTCACGTGATCTGGACTTGATCAGCCACGTGATCAGTGCCTGCAGAGTCACGTGATCAGGGCCTGCTGAGCTGCGTGATTCCTGCCGGCTCATCTGCATGACAATTGCCAGCTGAGCTGCGTGATTCCTGTCGGCTCATCTGCTTGACAATTGCCAGCTGAGCTGCGTGATTCCTGCCTGGTCACGTGCTTGATTATTGCCAGTTGAGCAGCATGATTCGTCACTGCTGAGCTCCATGCTTATTGCCTGCTGATTGCGTGGTTCGTGTCTGCTCAGCTCTTTGAGTATTGCCTCCTGAGGTCCCTGTTCGGTCGCCACCTGCCGGGGACCAGCCCCAACTGATCCAGGGTATTCGAAGGAGAGATGGCCTAGGCGACTATTTATATGCTAATCAGAGATGTCAAGAATAATAGTATGAGGAGAGCTCAGTAGGAAAATTCGGTGGAGAAAAGAGACTGAGTAGCTTGGTTTACGCGGAAGACCAATCAAACTTCAAGACAAGAAGTTTGCACCACTTACGTAGGCCGCAGGCGCCCTCTCGAATAGCGAAAGGTGCCTCACCCTAGACACCTTCTCGAGTGGGTCTTAGCAGCCCAGGCATAATTAGTAAGCGTGGTGGGTTCCGCGCTCCAGATGGAGACTCAGCTGGAAGTTAAAGGGAAGAATGACAAGGAACTTTATGAATTGGAGCTGTAAGTTAACTCTTTGACAGAGAGAGCGAGATGGTGGTGGGGGACAGCCCCCAGTGAAATCAGAGGTGAGAGCACAAAGCAATACAGTAGGCAGACTCCGGTTTTTTTGGGGGGAGATGCTCGAGAATATCCGGGTGGACTCCTGAGGCTCGATCCCGCATTTGCGTATGCCGAGCCTCCTTCCTCATGACCTTTGTCCAGAGTGGAATGCCTCCCCGGCTCCCGGCACATGATCAGTGCATGCTCAGTCACGATATCAGTGCCTGCTCAGCCACGTGATCACTGACGGCACAGTCACGTGATCAGCGCCTCTCAGTCACGTGATCACCGTATGATAAACACGTGATCAGTGAACGACCAGCCACGTGATCACTGCATGCGCGGTCAGGTGGTCAGTTCCTGATCAGCCACCTGATCAGTGCGTGCACAGTCCCCTGATCAGCGCCTGTCAGTCACTGATCACTGCCTGATAAACACGTGATCAGTGCCCGAACAGCCACGTCATCAGTGCATGCGCAGTCACGTGATCAGTGCATGATAGCCACGTGATCAGTGCGTGCACAGTCCCATGATCAGCGCCTGTCAGTCACTGATCATTGCCTGATAAACACGTGATCAGTGCATGATGAGCCATGTGATCAGTGCCCGATCAGCCACGTCATCAGTGCATGCGCAGTCACGTCATCAGTGCATGATAGCCACGTGATCAGTGCATGCTCAGTCACGTGATCTGGACTTGATCAGCCACGTGATCAGTGCCTGCAGAGTCACGTGATCAGGGCCTGCTGAGCTGCGTGATTCCTGCCGGCTCATCTGCATGACAATTGCCAGCTGAGCTGCGTGATTCCTGTCGGCTCATCTGCTTGACAATTGCCAGCTGAGCTGCGTGATTCCTGCCTGGTCACGTGCTTGATTATTGCCAGTTGAGCAGCATGATTCGTCACTGCTGAGCTCCATGCTTATTGCCTGCTGATTGCGTGGTTCGTGTCTGCTCAGCTCTTTGAGTATTGCCTCCTGAGGTCCCTGTTCGGTCGCCACCTGCCGGGGACCAGCCCCAACTGATCCAGGGTATTCGAAGGAGAGATGGCCTAGGCGACTATTTATATGCTAATCAGAGATGTCAAGAATAATAGTATGAGGAGAGCTCAGTAGGAAAATTCGGTGGAGAAAAGAGACTGAGTAGCTTGGTTTACGCGGAAGACCAATCAAACTTCAAGACAAGAAGTTTGCACCACTTACGTAGGCCGCAGGCGCCCTCTCGAATAGCGAAAGGTGCCTCACCCTAGACACCTTCTCGAGTGGGTCTTAGCAGCCCAGGCATAATTAGTAAGCGTGGTGGGTTCCGCGCTCCAGATGGAGACTCAGCTGGAAGTTAAAGGGAAGAATGACAAGGAACTTTATGAATTGGAGCTGTAAGTTAACTCTTTGACAGAGAGAGCGAGATGGTGGTGGGGGACAGCCCCCAGTGAAATCAGAGGTGAGAGCACAAAGCAATACAGTAGGCAGACTCCGGTTTTTTTGGGGGGAGATGCTCGAGAATATCCGGGTGGACTCCTGAGGCTCGATCCCGCATTTGCGTATGCCGAGCCTCCTTCCTCATGACCTTTGTCCAGAGTGGAATGCCTCCCCGGCTCCCGGCACATGATCAGTGCATGCTCAGTCACGATATCAGTGCCTGCTCAGCCACGTGATCACTGACGGCACAGTCACGTGATCAGCGCCTCTCAGTCACGTGATCACCGTATGATAAACACGTGATCAGTGAACGACCAGCCACGTGATCACTGCATGCGCGGTCAGGTGGTCAGTTCCTGATCAGCCACCTGATCAGTGCGTGCACAGTCCCCTGATCAGCGCCTGTCAGTCACTGATCACTGCCTGATAAACACGTGATCAGTGCCCGAACAGCCACGTCATCAGTGCATGCGCAGTCACGTGATCAGTGCATGATAGCCACGTGATCAGTGCGTGCACAGTCCCATGATCAGCGCCTGTCAGTCACTGATCATTGCCTGATAAACACGTGATCAGTGCATGATGAGCCATGTGATCAGTGCCCGATCAGCCACGTCATCAGTGCATGCGCAGTCACGTCATCAGTGCATGATAGCCACGTGATCAGTGCATGCTCAGTCACGTGATCTGGACTTGATCAGCCACGTGATCAGTGCCTGCAGAGTCACGTGATCAGGGCCTGCTGAGCTGCGTGATTCCTGCCGGCTCATCTGCATGACAATTGCCAGCTGAGCTGCGTGATTCCTGTCGGCTCATCTGCTTGACAATTGCCAGCTGAGCTGCGTGATTCCTGCCTGGTCACGTGCTTGATTATTGCCAGTTGAGCAGCATGATTCGTCACTGCTGAGCTCCATGCTTATTGCCTGCTGATTGCGTGGTTCGTGTCTGCTCAGCTCTTTGAGTATTGCCTCCTGAGGTCCCTGTTCGGTCGCCACCTGCCGGGGACCAGCCCCAACTGATCCAGGGTATTCGAAGGAGAGATGGCCTAGGCGACTATTTATATGCTAATCAGAGATGTCAAGAATAATAGTATGAGGAGAGCTCAGTAGGAAAATTCGGTGGAGAAAAGAGACTGAGTAGCTTGGTTTACGCGGAAGACCAATCAAACTTCAAGACAAGAAGTTTGCACCACTTACGTAGGCCGCAGGCGCCCTCTCGAATAGCGAAAGGTGCCTCACCCTAGACACCTTCTCGAGTGGGTCTTAGCAGCCCAGGCATAATTAGTAAGCGTGGTGGGTTCCGCGCTCCAGATGGAGACTCAGCTGGAAGTTAAAGGGAAGAATGACAAGGAACTTTATGAATTGGAGCTGTAAGTTAACTCTTTGACAGAGAGAGCGAGATGGTGGTGGGGGACAGCCCCCAGTGAAATCAGAGGTGAGAGCACAAAGCAATACAGTAGGCAGACTCCGGTTTTTTGGGGGGAGATGCTCGAGAATATCCGGGTGGACTCCTGAGGCTCGATCCCGCATTTGCGTATGCCGAGCCTCCTTCCTCATGACCTTTGTCCAGAGTGGAATGCCTCCCCGGCTCCCGGCACATGATCAGTGCATGCTCAGTCACGATATCAGTGCCTGCTCAGCCACGTGATCACTGACGGCACAGTCACGTGATCAGCGCCTCTCAGTCACGTGATCACCGTATGATAAACACGTGATCAGTGAACGACCAGCCACGTGATCACTGCATGCGCGGTCAGGTGGTCAGTTCCTGATCAGCCACCTGATCAGTGCGTGCACAGTCCCCTGATCAGCGCCTGTCAGTCACTGATCACTGCCTGATAAACACGTGATCAGTGCCCGAACAGCCACGTCATCAGTGCATGCGCAGTCACGTGATCAGTGCATGATAGCCACGTGATCAGTGCGTGCACAGTCCCATGATCAGCGCCTGTCAGTCACTGATCATTGCCTGATAAACACGTGATCAGTGCATGATGAGCCATGTGATCAGTGCCCGATCAGCCACGTCATCAGTGCATGCGCAGTCACGTCATCAGTGCATGATAGCCACGTGATCAGTGCATGCTCAGTCACGTGATCTGGACTTGATCAGCCACGTGATCAGTGCCTGCAGAGTCACGTGATCAGGGCCTGCTGAGCTGCGTGATTCCTGCCGGCTCATCTGCATGACAATTGCCAGCTGAGCTGCGTGATTCCTGTCGGCTCATCTGCTTGACAATTGCCAGCTGAGCTGCGTGATTCCTGCCTGGTCACGTGCTTGATTATTGCCAGTTGAGCAGCATGATTCGTCACTGCTGAGCTCCATGCTTATTGCCTGCTGATTGCGTGGTTCGTGTCTGCTCAGCTCTTTGAGTATTGCCTCCTGAGGTCCCTGTTCGGTCGCCACCTGCCGGGGACCAGCCCCAACTGATCCAGGGTATTCGAAGGAGAGATGGCCTAGGCGACTATTTATATGCTAATCAGAGATGTCAAGAATAATAGTATGAGGAGAGCTCAGTAGGAAAATTCGGTGGAGAAAAGAGACTGAGTAGCTTGGTTTACGCGGAAGACCAATCAAACTTCAAGACAAGAAGTTTGCACCACTTACGTAGGCCGCAGGCGCCCTCTCGAATAGCGAAAGGTGCCTCACCCTAGACACCTTCTCGAGTGGGTCTTAGCAGCCCAGGCATAATTAGTAAGCGTGGTGGGTTCCGCGCTCCAGATGGAGACTCAGCTGGAAGTTAAAGGGAAGAATGACAAGGAACTTTATGAATTGGAGCTGTAAGTTAACTCTTTGACAGAGAGAGCGAGATGGTGGTGGGGGACAGCCCCCAGTGAAATCAGAGGTGAGAGCACAAAGCAATACAGTAGGCAGACTCCGGTTTTTTTGGGGGGAGATGCTCGAGAATATCCGGGTGGACTCCTGAGGCTCGATCCCGCATTTGCGTATGCCGAGCCTCCTTCCTCATGACCTTTGTCCAGAGTGGAATGCCTCCCCGGCTCCCGGCACATGATCAGTGCATGCTCAGTCACGATATCAGTGCCTGCTCAGCCACGTGATCACTGACGGCACAGTCACGTGATCAGCGCCTCTCAGTCACGTGATCACCGTATGATAAACACGTGATCAGTGAACGACCAGCCACGTGATCACTGCATGCGCGGTCAGGTGGTCAGTTCCTGATCAGCCACCTGATCAGTGCGTGCACAGTCCCCTGATCAGCGCCTGTCAGTCACTGATCACTGCCTGATAAACACGTGATCAGTGCCCGAACAGCCACGTCATCAGTGCATGCGCAGTCACGTGATCAGTGCATGATAGCCACGTGATCA
The DNA here is from genome assembly GCF_032452875.1 of Bos javanicus. Taxonomy (NCBI): domain Eukaryota; kingdom Metazoa; phylum Chordata; class Mammalia; order Artiodactyla; family Bovidae; genus Bos; species Bos javanicus. The sequence continues at coordinate 44,114 of NW_026894156.1, read as the reverse complement.
GTGCGTGCACAGTCCCATGATCAGCGCCTGTCAGTCACTGATCATTGCCTGATAAACACGTGATCAGTGCATGATGAGCCATGTGATCAGTGCCCGATCAGCCACGTCATCAGTGCATGCGCAGTCACGTCATCAGTGCATGATAGCCACGTGATCAGTGCATGCTCAGTCACGTGATCTGGACTTGATCAGCCACGTGATCAGTGCCTGCAGAGTCACGTGATCAGGGCCTGCTGAGCTGCGTGATTCCTGCCGGCTCATCTGCATGACAATTGCCAGCTGAGCTGCGTGATTCCTGTCGGCTCATCTGCTTGACAATTGCCAGCTGAGCTGCGTGATTCCTGCCTGGTCACGTGCTTGATTATTGCCAGTTGAGCAGCATGATTCGTCACTGCTGAGCTCCATGCTTATTGCCTGCTGATTGCGTGGTTCGTGTCTGCTCAGCTCTTTGAGTATTGCCTCCTGAGGTCCCTGTTCGGTCGCCACCTGCCGGGGACCAGCCCCAACTGATCCAGGGTATTCGAAGGAGAGATGGCCTAGGCGACTATTTATATGCTAATCAGAGATGTCAAGAATAATAGTATGAGGAGAGCTCAGTAGGAAAATTCGGTGGAGAAAAGAGACTGAGTAGCTTGGTTTACGCGGAAGACCAATCAAACTTCAAGACAAGAAGTTTGCACCACTTACGTAGGCCGCAGGCGCCCTCTCGAATAGCGAAAGGTGCCTCACCCTAGACACCTTCTCGAGTGGGTCTTAGCAGCCCAGGCATAATTAGTAAGCGTGGTGGGTTCCGCGCTCCAGATGGAGACTCAGCTGGAAGTTAAAGGGAAGAATGACAAGGAACTTTATGAATTGGAGCTGTAAGTTAACTCTTTGACAGAGAGAGCGAGATGGTGGTGGGGGACAGCCCCCAGTGAAATCAGAGGTGAGAGCACAAAGCAATACAGTAGGCAGACTCCGGTTTTTTTGGGGGGAGATGCTCGAGAATATCCGGGTGGACTCCTGAGGCTCGATCCCGCATTTGCGTATGCCGAGCCTCCTTCCTCATGACCTTTGTCCAGAGTGGAATGCCTCCCCGGCTCCCGGCACATGATCAGTGCATGCTCAGTCACGATATCAGTGCCTGCTCAGCCACGTGATCACTGACGGCACAGTCACGTGATCAGCGCCTCTCAGTCACGTGATCACCGTATGATAAACACGTGATCAGTGAACGACCAGCCACGTGATCACTGCATGCGCGGTCAGGTGGTCAGTTCCTGATCAGCCACCTGATCAGTGCGTGCACAGTCCCCTGATCAGCGCCTGTCAGTCACTGATCACTGCCTGATAAACACGTGATCAGTGCCCGAACAGCCACGTCATCAGTGCATGCGCAGTCACGTGATCAGTGCATGATAGCCACGTGATCAGTGCGTGCACAGTCCCATGATCAGCGCCTGTCAGTCACTGATCATTGCCTGATAAACACGTGATCAGTGCATGATGAGCCATGTGATCAGTGCCCGATCAGCCACGTCATCAGTGCATGCGCAGTCACGTCATCAGTGCATGATAGCCACGTGATCAGTGCATGCTCAGTCACGTGATCTGGACTTGATCAGCCACGTGATCAGTGCCTGCAGAGTCACGTGATCAGGGCCTGCTGAGCTGCGTGATTCCTGCCGGCTCATCTGCATGACAATTGCCAGCTGAGCTGCGTGATTCCTGTCGGCTCATCTGCTTGACAATTGCCAGCTGAGCTGCGTGATTCCTGCCTGGTCACGTGCTTGATTATTGCCAGTTGAGCAGCATGATTCGTCACTGCTGAGCTCCATGCTTATTGCCTGCTGATTGCGTGGTTCGTGTCTGCTCAGCTCTTTGAGTATTGCCTCCTGAGGTCCCTGTTCGGTCGCCACCTGCCGGGGACCAGCCCCAACTGATCCAGGGTATTCGAAGGAGAGATGGCCTAGGCGACTATTTATATGCTAATCAGAGATGTCAAGAATAATAGTATGAGGAGAGCTCAGTAGGAAAATTCGGTGGAGAAAAGAGACTGAGTAGCTTGGTTTACGCGGAAGACCAATCAAACTTCAAGACAAGAAGTTTGCACCACTTACGTAGGCCGCAGGCGCCCTCTCGAATAGCGAAAGGTGCCTCACCCTAGACACCTTCTCGAGTGGGTCTTAGCAGCCCAGGCATAATTAGTAAGCGTGGTGGGTTCCGCGCTCCAGATGGAGACTCAGCTGGAAGTTAAAGGGAAGAATGACAAGGAACTTTATGAATTGGAGCTGTAAGTTAACTCTTTGACAGAGAGAGCGAGATGGTGGTGGGGGACAGCCCCCAGTGAAATCAGAGGTGAGAGCACAAAGCAATACAGTAGGCAGACTCCGGTTTTTTTGGGGGGAGATGCTCGAGAATATCCGGGTGGACTCCTGAGGCTCGATCCCGCATTTGCGTATGCCGAGCCTCCTTCCTCATGACCTTTGTCCAGAGTGGAATGCCTCCCCGGCTCCCGGCACATGATCAGTGCATGCTCAGTCACGATATCAGTGCCTGCTCAGCCACGTGATCACTGACGGCACAGTCACGTGATCAGCGCCTCTCAGTCACGTGATCACCGTATGATAAACACGTGATCAGTGAACGACCAGCCACGTGATCACTGCATGCGCGGTCAGGTGGTCAGTTCCTGATCAGCCACCTGATCAGTGCGTGCACAGTCCCCTGATCAGCGCCTGTCAGTCACTGATCACTGCCTGATAAACACGTGATCAGTGCCCGAACAGCCACGTCATCAGTGCATGCGCAGTCACGTGATCAGTGCATGATAGCCACGTGATCAGTGCGTGCACAGTCCCATGATCAGCGCCTGTCAGTCACTGATCATTGCCTGATAAACACGTGATCAGTGCATGATGAGCCATGTGATCAGTGCCCGATCAGCCACGTCATCAGTGCATGCGCAGTCACGTCATCAGTGCATGATAGCCACGTGATCAGTGCATGCTCAGTCACGTGATCTGGACTTGATCAGCCACGTGATCAGTGCCTGCAGAGTCACGTGATCAGGGCCTGCTGAGCTGCGTGATTCCTGCCGGCTCATCTGCATGACAATTGCCAGCTGAGCTGCGTGATTCCTGTCGGCTCATCTGCTTGACAATTGCCAGCTGAGCTGCGTGATTCCTGCCTGGTCACGTGCTTGATTATTGCCAGTTGAGCAGCATGATTCGTCACTGCTGAGCTCCATGCTTATTGCCTGCTGATTGCGTGGTTCGTGTCTGCTCAGCTCTTTGAGTATTGCCTCCTGAGGTCCCTGTTCGGTCGCCACCTGCCGGGGACCAGCCCCAACTGATCCAGGGTATTCGAAGGAGAGATGGCCTAGGCGACTATTTATATGCTAATCAGAGATGTCAAGAATAATAGTATGAGGAGAGCTCAGTAGGAAAATTCGGTGGAGAAAAGAGACTGAGTAGCTTGGTTTACGCGGAAGACCAATCAAACTTCAAGACAAGAAGTTTGCACCACTTACGTAGGCCGCAGGCGCCCTCTCGAATAGCGAAAGGTGCCTCACCCTAGACACCTTCTCGAGTGGGTCTTAGCAGCCCAGGCATAATTAGTAAGCGTGGTGGGTTCCGCGCTCCAGATGGAGACTCAGCTGGAAGTTAAAGGGAAGAATGACAAGGAACTTTATGAATTGGAGCTGTAAGTTAACTCTTTGACAGAGAGAGCGAGATGGTGGTGGGGGACAGCCCCCAGTGAAATCAGAGGTGAGAGCACAAAGCAATACAGTAGGCAGACTCCGGTTTTTTTGGGGGGAGATGCTCGAGAATATCCGGGTGGACTCCTGAGGCTCGATCCCGCATTTGCGTATGCCGAGCCTCCTTCCTCATGACCTTTGTCCAGAGTGGAATGCCTCCCCGGCTCCCGGCACATGATCAGTGCATGCTCAGTCACGATATCAGTGCCTGCTCAGCCACGTGATCACTGACGGCACAGTCACGTGATCAGCGCCTCTCAGTCACGTGATCACCGTATGATAAACACGTGATCAGTGAACGACCAGCCACGTGATCACTGCATGCGCGGTCAGGTGGTCAGTTCCTGATCAGCCACCTGATCAGTGCGTGCACAGTCCCCTGATCAGCGCCTGTCAGTCACTGATCACTGCCTGATAAACACGTGATCAGTGCCCGAACAGCCACGTCATCAGTGCATGCGCAGTCACGTGATCAGTGCATGATAGCCACGTGATCAGTGCGTGCACAGTCCCATGATCAGCGCCTGTCAGTCACTGATCATTGCCTGATAAACACGTGATCAGTGCATGATGAGCCATGTGATCAGTGCCCGATCAGCCACGTCATCAGTGCATGCGCAGTCACGTCATCAGTGCATGATAGCCACGTGATCAGTGCATGCTCAGTCACGTGATCTGGACTTGATCAGCCACGTGATCAGTGCCTGCAGAGTCACGTGATCAGGGCCTGCTGAGCTGCGTGATTCCTGCCGGCTCATCTGCATGACAATTGCCAGCTGAGCTGCGTGATTCCTGTCGGCTCATCTGCTTGACAATTGCCAGCTGAGCTGCGTGATTCCTGCCTGGTCACGTGCTTGATTATTGCCAGTTGAGCAGCATGATTCGTCACTGCTGAGCTCCATGCTTATTGCCTGCTGATTGCGTGGTTCGTGTCTGCTCAGCTCTTTGAGTATTGCCTCCTGAGGTCCCTGTTCGGTCGCCACCTGCCGGGGACCAGCCCCAACTGATCCAGGGTATTCGAAGGAGAGATGGCCTAGGCGACTATTTATATGCTAATCAGAGATGTCAAGAATAATAGTATGAGGAGAGCTCAGTAGGAAAATTCGGTGGAGAAAAGAGACTGAGTAGCTTGGTTTACGCGGAAGACCAATCAAACTTCAAGACAAGAAGTTTGCACCACTTACGTAGGCCGCAGGCGCCCTCTCGAATAGCGAAAGGTGCCTCACCCTAGACACCTTCTCGAGTGGGTCTTAGCAGCCCAGGCATAATTAGTAAGCGTGGTGGGTTCCGCGCTCCAGATGGAGACTCAGCTGGAAGTTAAAGGGAAGAATGACAAGGAACTTTATGAATTGGAGCTGTAAGTTAACTCTTTGACAGAGAGAGCGAGATGGTGGTGGGGGACAGCCCCCAGTGAAATCAGAGGTGAGAGCACAAAGCAATACAGTAGGCAGACTCCGGTTTTTTTGGGGGGAGATGCTCGAGAATATCCGGGTGGACTCCTGAGGCTCGATCCCGCATTTGCGTATGCCGAGCCTCCTTCCTCATGACCTTTGTCCAGAGTGGAATGCCTCCCCGGCTCCCGGCACATGATCAGTGCATGCTCAGTCACGATATCAGTGCCTGCTCAGCCACGTGATCACTGACGGCACAGTCACGTGATCAGCGCCTCTCAGTCACGTGATCACCGTATGATAAACACGTGATCAGTGAACGACCAGCCACGTGATCACTGCATGCGCGGTCAGGTGGTCAGTTCCTGATCAGCCACCTGATCAGTGCGTGCACAGTCCCCTGATCAGCGCCTGTCAGTCACTGATCACTGCCTGATAAACACGTGATCAGTGCCCGAACAGCCACGTCATCAGTGCATGCGCAGTCACGTGATCAGTGCATGATAGCCACGTGATCAGTGCGTGCACAGTCCCATGATCAGCGCCTGTCAGTCACTGATCATTGCCTGATAAACACGTGATCAGTGCATGATGAGCCATGTGATCAGTGCCCGATCAGCCACGTCATCAGTGCATGCGCAGTCACGTCATCAGTGCATGATAGCCACGTGATCAGTGCATGCTCAGTCACGTGATCTGGACTTGATCAGCCACGTGATCAGTGCCTGCAGAGTCACGTGATCAGGGCCTGCTGAGCTGCGTGATTCCTGCCGGCTCATCTGCATGACAATTGCCAGCTGAGCTGCGTGATTCCTGTCGGCTCATCTGCTTGACAATTGCCAGCTGAGCTGCGTGATTCCTGCCTGGTCACGTGCTTGATTATTGCCAGTTGAGCAGCATGATTCGTCACTGCTGAGCTCCATGCTTATTGCCTGCTGATTGCGTGGTTCGTGTCTGCTCAGCTCTTTGAGTATTGCCTCCTGAGGTCCCTGTTCGGTCGCCACCTGCCGGGGACCAGCCCCAACTGATCCAGGGTATTCGAAGGAGAGATGGCCTAGGCGACTATTTATATGCTAATCAGAGATGTCAAGAATAATAGTATGAGGAGAGCTCAGTAGGAAAATTCGGTGGAGAAAAGAGACTGAGTAGCTTGGTTTACGCGGAAGACCAATCAAACTTCAAGACAAGAAGTTTGCACCACTTACGTAGGCCGCAGGCGCCCTCTCGAATAGCGAAAGGTGCCTCACCCTAGACACCTTCTCGAGTGGGTCTTAGCAGCCCAGGCATAATTAGTAAGCGTGGTGGGTTCCGCGCTCCAGATGGAGACTCAGCTGGAAGTTAAAGGGAAGAATGACAAGGAACTTTATGAATTGGAGCTGTAAGTTAACTCTTTGACAGAGAGAGCGAGATGGTGGTGGGGGACAGCCCCCAGTGAAATCAGAGGTGAGAGCACAAAGCAATACAGTAGGCAGACTCCGGTTTTTTTGGGGGGAGATGCTCGAGAATATCCGGGTGGACTCCTGAGGCTCGATCCCGCATTTGCGTATGCCGAGCCTCCTTCCTCATGACCTTTGTCCAGAGTGGAATGCCTCCCCGGCTCCCGGCACATGATCAGTGCATGCTCAGTCACGATATCAGTGCCTGCTCAGCCACGTGATCACTGACGGCACAGTCACGTGATCAGCGCCTCTCAGTCACGTGATCACCGTATGATAAACACGTGATCAGTGAACGACCAGCCACGTGATCACTGCATGCGCGGTCAGGTGGTCAGTTCCTGATCAGCCACCTGATCAGTGCGTGCACAGTCCCCTGATCAGCGCCTGTCAGTCACTGATCACTGCCTGATAAACACGTGATCAGTGCCCGAACAGCCACGTCATCAGTGCATGCGCAGTCACGTGATCAGTGCATGATAGCCACGTGATCAGTGCGTGCACAGTCCCATGATCAGCGCCTGTCAGTCACTGATCATTGCCTGATAAACACGTGATCAGTGCATGATGAGCCATGTGATCAGTGCCCGATCAGCCACGTCATCAGTGCATGCGCAGTCACGTCATCAGTGCATGATAGCCACGTGATCAGTGCATGCTCAGTCACGTGATCTGGACTTGATCAGCCACGTGATCAGTGCCTGCAGAGTCACGTGATCAGGGCCTGCTGAGCTGCGTGATTCCTGCCGGCTCATCTGCATGACAATTGCTGAGCTGCGTGATTCCTGTCGGCTCATCTGCTTGACAATTGCCAGCTGAGCTGCGTGATTCCTGCCTGGTCACGTGCTTGATTATTGCCAGTTGAGCAGCATGATTCGTCACTGCTGAGCTCCATGCTTATTGCCTGCTGATTGCGTGGTTCGTGTCTGCTCAGCTCTTTGAGTATTGCCTCCTGAGGTCCCTGTTCGGTCGCCACCTGCCGGGGACCAGCCCCAACTGATCCAGGGTATTCGAAGGAGAGATGGCCTAGGCGACTATTTATATGCTAATCAGAGATGTCAAGAATAATAGTATGAGGAGAGCTCAGTAGGAAAATTCGGTGGAGAAAAGAGACTGAGTAGCTTGGTTTACGCGGAAGACCAATCAAACTTCAAGACAAGAAGTTTGCACCACTTACGTAGGCCGCAGGCGCCCTCTCGAATAGCGAAAGGTGCCTCACCCTAGACACCTTCTCGAGTGGGTCTTAGCAGCCCAGGCATAATTAGTAAGCGTGGTGGGTTCCGCGCTCCAGATGGAGACTCAGCTGGAAGTTAAAGGGAAGAATGACAAGGAACTTTATGAATTGGAGCTGTAAGTTAACTCTTTGACAGAGAGAGCGAGATGGTGGTGGGGGACAGCCCCCAGTGAAATCAGAGGTGAGAGCACAAAGCAATACAGTAGGCAGACTCCGGTTTTTTTGGGGGGAGATGCTCGAGAATATCCGGGTGGACTCCTGAGGCTCGATCCCGCATTTGCGTATGCCGAGCCTCCTTCCTCATGACCTTTGTCCAGAGTGGAATGCCTCCCCGGCTCCCGGCACATGATCAGTGCATGCTCAGTCACGATATCAGTGCCTGCTCAGCCACGTGATCACTGACGGCACAGTCACGTGATCAGCGCCTCTCAGTCACGTGATCACCGTATGATAAACACGTGATCAGTGAACGACCAGCCACGTGATCACTGCATGCGCGGTCAGGTGGTCAGTTCCTGATCAGCCACCTGATCAGTGCGTGCACAGTCCCCTGATCAGCGCCTGTCAGTCACTGATCACTGCCTGATAAACACGTGATCAGTGCCCGAACAGCCACGTCATCAGTGCATGCGCAGTCACGTGATCAGTGCATGATAGCCACGTGATCAGTGCGTGCACAGTCCCATGATCAGCGCCTGTCAGTCACTGATCATTGCCTGATAAACACGTGATCAGTGCATGATGAGCCATGTGATCAGTGCCCGATCAGCCACGTCATCAGTGCATGCGCAGTCACGTCATCAGTGCATGATAGCCACGTGATCAGTGCATGCTCAGTCACGTGATCTGGACTTGATCAGCCACGTGATCAGTGCCTGCAGAGTCACGTGATCAGGGCCTGCTGAGCTGCTGTGATCTGAGCTGCGTGATTCCTGTCGGCTCATCTGCTTGACAATTGCCAGCTGAGCTGCGTGATTCCTGCCTGGTCACGTGCTTGATTATTGCCAGTTGAGCAGCATGATTCGTCACTGCTGAGCTCCATGCTTATTGCCTGCTGATTGCGTGGTTCGTGTCTGCTCAGCTCTTTGAGTATTGCCTCCTGAGGTCCCTGTTCGGTCGCCACCTGCCGGGGACCAGCCCCAACTGATCCAGGGTATTCGAAGGAGAGATGGCCTAGGCGACTATTTATATGCTAATCAGAGATGTCAAGAATAATAGTATGAGGAGAGCTCAGTAGGAAAATTCGGTGGAGAAAAGAGACTGAGTAGCTTGGTTTACGCGGAAGACCAATCAAACTTCAAGACAAGAAGTTTGCACCACTTACGTAGGCCGCAGGCGCCCTCTCGAATAGCGAAAGGTGCCTCACCCTAGACACCTTCTCGAGTGGGTCTTAGCAGCCCAGGCATAATTAGTAAGCGTGGTGGGTTCCGCGCTCCAGATGGAGACTCAGCTGGAAGTTAAAGGGAAGAATGACAAGGAACTTTATGAATTGGAGCTGTAAGTTAACTCTTTGACAGAGAGAGCGAGATGGTGGTGGGGGACAGCCCCCAGTGAAATCAGAGGTGAGAGCACAAAGCAATACAGTAGGCAGACTCCGGTTTTTTTGGGGGGAGATGCTCGAGAATATCCGGGTGGACTCCTGAGGCTCGATCCCGCATTTGCGTATGCCGAGCCTCCTTCCTCATGACCTTTGTCCAGAGTGGAATGCCTCCCCGGCTCCCGGCACATGATCAGTGCATGCTCAGTCACGATATCAGTGCCTGCTCAGCCACGTGATCACTGACGGCACAGTCACGTGATCAGCGCCTCTCAGTCACGTGATCACCGTATGATAAACACGTGATCAGTGAACGACCAGCCACGTGATCACTGCATGCGCGGTCAGGTGGTCAGTTCCTGATCAGCCACCTGATCAGTGCGTGCACAGTCCCCTGATCAGCGCCTGTCAGTCACTGATCACTGCCTGATAAACACGTGATCAGTGCCCGAACAGCCACGTCATCAGTGCATGCGCAGTCACGTGATCAGTGCATGATAGCCACGTGATCAGTGCGTGCACAGTCCCATGATCAGCGCCTGTCAGTCACTGATCATTGCCTGATAAACACGTGATCAGTGCATGATGAGCCATGTGATCAGTGCCCGATCAGCCACGTCATCAGTGCATGCGCAGTCACGTCATCAGTGCATGATAGCCACGTGATCAGTGCATGCTCAGTCACGTGATCTGGACTTGATCAGCCACGTGATCAGTGCCTGCAGAGTCACGTGATCAGGGCCTGCTGAGCTGCGTGATTCCTGCCGGCTCATCTGCATGACAATTGCCAGCTGAGCTGCGTGATTCCTGTCGGCTCATCTGCTTGACAATTGCCAGCTGAGCTGCGTGATTCCTGCCTGGTCACGTGCTTGATTATTGCCAGTTGAGCAGCATGATTCGTCACTGCTGAGCTCCATGCTTATTGCCTGCTGATTGCGTGGTTCGTGTCTGCTCAGCTCTTTGAGTATTGCCTCCTGAGGTCCCTGTTCGGTCGCCACCTGCCGGGGACCAGCCCCAACTGATCCAGGGTATTCGAAGGAGAGATGGCCTAGGCGACTATTTATATGCTAATCAGAGATGTCAAGAATAATAGTATGAGGAGAGCTCAGTAGGAAAATTCGGTGGAGAAAAGAGACTGAGTAGCTTGGTTTACGCGGAAGACCAATCAAACTTCAAGACAAGAAGTTTGCACCACTTACGTAGGCCGCAGGCGCCCTCTCGAATAGCGAAAGGTGCCTCACCCTAGACACCTTCTCGAGTGGGTCTTAGCAGCCCAGGCATAATTAGTAAGCGTGGTGGGTTCCGCGCTCCAGATGGAGACTCAGCTGGAAGTTAAAGGGAAGAATGACAAGGAACTTTATGAATTGGAGCTGTAAGTTAACTCTTTGACAGAGAGAGCGAGATGGTGGTGGGGGACAGCCCCCAGTGAAATCAGAGGTGAGAGCACAAAGCAATACAGTAGGCAGACTCCGGTTTTTTTGGGGGGAGATGCTCGAGAATATCCGGGTGGACTCCTGAGGCTCGATCCCGCATTTGCGTATGCCGAGCCTCCTTCCTCATGACCTTTGTCCAGAGTGGAATGCCTCCCCGGCTCCCGGCACATGATCAGTGCATGCTCAGTCACGATATCAGTGCCTGCTCAGCCACGTGATCACTGACGGCACAGTCACGTGATCAGCGCCTCTCAGTCACGTGATCACCGTATGATAAACACGTGATCAGTGAACGACCAGCCACGTGATCACTGCATGCGCGGTCAGGTGGTCAGTTCCTGATCAGCCACCTGATCAGTGCGTGCACAGTCCCCTGATCAGCGCCTGTCAGTCACTGATCACTGCCTGATAAACACGTGATCAGTGCCCGAACAGCCACGTCATCAGTGCATGCGCAGTCACGTGATCAGTGCATGATAGCCACGTGATCAGTGCGTGCACAGTCCCATGATCAGCGCCTGTCAGTCACTGATCATTGCCTGATAAACACGTGATCAGTGCATGATGAGCCATGTGATCAGTGCCCGATCAGCCACGTCATCAGTGCATGCGCAGTCACGTCATCAGTGCATGATAGCCACGTGATCAGTGCATGCTCAGTCACGTGATCTGGACTTGATCAGCCACGTGATCAGTGCCTGCAGAGTCACGTGATCAGGGCCTGCTGAGCTGCGTGATTCCTGCCGGCTCATCTGCATGACAATTGCCAGCTGAGCTGCGTGATTCCTGTCGGCTCATCTGCTTGACAATTGCCAGCTGAGCTGCGTGATTCCTGCCTGGTCACGTGCTTGATTATTGCCAGTTGAGCAGCATGATTCGTCACTGCTGAGCTCCATGCTTATTGCCTGCTGATTGCGTGGTTCGTGTCTGCTCAGCTCTTTGAGTATTGCCTCCTGAGGTCCCTGTTCGGTCGCCACCTGCCGGGGACCAGCCCCAACTGATCCAGGGTATTCGAAGGAGAGATGGCCTAGGCGACTATTTATATGCTAATCAGAGATGTCAAGAATAATAGTATGAGGAGAGCTCAGTAGGAAAATTCGGTGGAGAAAAGAGACTGAGTAGCTTGGTTTACGCGGAAGACCAATCAAACTTCAAGACAAGAAGTTTGCACCACTTACGTAGGCCGCAGGCGCCCTCTCGAATAGCGAAAGGTGCCTCACCCTAGACACCTTCTCGAGTGGGTCTTAGCAGCCCAGGCATAATTAGTAAGCGTGGTGGGTTCCGCGCTCCAGATGGAGACTCAGCTGGAAGTTAAAGGGAAGAATGACAAGGAACTTTATGAATTGGAGCTGTAAGTTAACTCTTTGACAGAGAGAGCGAGATGGTGGTGGGGGACAGCCCCCAGTGAAATCAGAGGTGAGAGCACAAAGCAATACAGTAGGCAGACTCCGGTTTTTTTGGGGGGAGATGCTCGAGAATATCCGGGTGGACTCCTGAGGCTCGATCCCGCATTTGCGTATGCCGAGCCTCCTTCCTCATGACCTTTGTCCAGAGTGGAATGCCTCCCCGGCTCCCGGCACATGATCAGTGCATGCTCAGTCACGATATCAGTGCCTGCTCAGCCACGTGATCACTGACGGCACAGTCACGTGATCAGCGCCTCTCAGTCACGTGATCACCGTATGATAAACACGTGATCAGTGAACGACCAGCCACGTGATCACTGCATGCGCGGTCAGGTGGTCAGTTCCTGATCAGCCACCTGATCAGTGCGTGCACAGTCCCCTGATCAGCGCCTGTCAGTCACTGATCACTGCCTGATAAACACGTGATCAGTGCCCGAACAGCCACGTCATCAGTGCATGCGCAGTCACGTGATCAGTGCATGATAGCCACGTGATCAGTGCGTGCACAGTCCCATGATCAGCGCCTGTCAGTCACTGATCATTGCCTGATAAACACGTGATCAGTGCATGATGAGCCATGTGATCAGTGCCCGATCAGCCACGTCATCAGTGCATGCGCAGTCACGTCATCAGTGCATGATAGCCACGTGATCAGTGCATGCTCAGTCACGTGATCTGGACTTGATCAGCCACGTGATCAGTGCCTGCAGAGTCACGTGATCAGGGCCTGCTGAGCTGCGTGATTCCTGCCGGCTCATCTGCATGACAATTGCCAGCTGAGCTGCGTGATTCCTGTCGGCTCATCTGCTTGACAATTGCCAGCTGAGCTGCGTGATTCCTGCCTGGTCACGTGCTTGATTATTGCCAGTTGAGCAGCATGATTCGTCACTGCTGAGCTCCATGCTTATTGCCTGCTGATTGCGTGGTTCGTGTCTGCTCAGCTCTTTGAGTATTGCCTCCTGAGGTCCCTGTTCGGTCGCCACCTGCCGGGGACCAGCCCCAACTGATCCAGGGTATTCGAAGGAGAGATGGCCTAGGCGACTATTTATATGCTAATCAGAGATGTCAAGAATAATAGTATGAGGAGAGCTCAGTAGGAAAATTCGGTGGAGAAAAGAGACTGAGTAGCTTGGTTTACGCGGAAGACCAATCAAACTTCAAGACAAGAAGTTTGCACCACTTACGTAGGCCGCAGGCGCCCTCTCGAATAGCGAAAGGTGCCTCACCCTAGACACCTTCTCGAGTGGGTCTTAGCAGCCCAGGCATAATTAGTAAGCGTGGTGGGTTCCGCGCTCCAGATGGAGACTCAGCTGGAAGTTAAAGGGAAGAATGACAAGGAACTTTATGAATTGGAGCTGTAAGTTAACTCTTTGACAGAGAGAGCGAGATGGTGGTGGGGGACAGCCCCCAGTGAAATCAGAGGTGAGAGCACAAAGCAATACAGTAGGCAGACTCCGGTTTTTTTGGGGGGAGATGCTCGAGAATATCCGGGTGGACTCCTGAGGCTCGATCCCGCATTTGCGTATGCCGAGCCTCCTTCCTCATGACCTTTGTCCAGAGTGGAATGCCTCCCCGGCTCCCGGCACATGATCAGTGCATGCTCAGTCACGATATCAGTGCCTGCTCAGCCACGTGATCACTGACGGCACAGTCACGTGATCAGCGCCTCTCAGTCACGTGATCACCGTATGATAAACACGTGATCAGTGAACGACCAGCCACGTGATCACTGCATGCGCGGTCAGGTGGTCAGTTCCTGATCAGCCACCTGATCAGTGCGTGCACAGTCCCCTGATCAGCGCCTGTCAGTCACTGATCACTGCCTGATAAACACGTGATCAGTGCCCGAACAGCCACGTCATCAGTGCATGCGCAGTCACGTGATCAGTGCATGATAGCCACGTGATCAGTGCGTGCACAGTCCCATGATCAGCGCCTGTCAGTCACTGATCATTGCCTGATAAACACGTGATCAGTGCATGATGAGCCATGTGATCAGTGCCCGATCAGCCACGTCATCAGTGCATGCGCAGTCACGTCATCAGTGCATGATAGCCACGTGATCAGTGCATGCTCAGTCACGTGATCTGGACTTGATCAGCCACGTGATCAGTGCCTGCAGAGTCACGTGATCAGGGCCTGCTGAGCTGCGTGATTCCTGCCGGCTCATCTGCATGACAATTGCCAGCTGAGCTGCGTGATTCCTGTCGGCTCATCTGCTTGACAATTGCCAGCTGAGCTGCGTGATTCCTGCCTGGTCACGTGCTTGATTATTGCCAGTTGAGCAGCATGATTCGTCACTGCTGAGCTCCATGCTTATTGCCTGCTGATTGCGTGGTTCGTGTCTGCTCAGCTCTTTGAGTATTGCCTCCTGAGGTCCCTGTTCGGTCGCCACCTGCCGGGGACCAGCCCCAACTGATCCAGGGTATTCGAAGGAGAGATGGCCTAGGCGACTATTTATATGCTAATCAGAGATGTCAAGAATAATAGTATGAGGAGAGCTCAGTAGGAAAATTCGGTGGAGAAAAGAGACTGAGTAGCTTGGTTTACGCGGAAGACCAATCAAACTTCAAGACAAGAAGTTTGCACCACTTACGTAGGCCGCAGGCGCCCTCTCGAATAGCGAAAGGTGCCTCACCCTAGACACCTTCTCGAGTGGGTCTTAGCAGCCCAGGCATAATTAGTAAGCGTGGTGGGTTCCGCGCTCCAGATGGAGACTCAGCTGGAAGTTAAAGGGAAGAATGACAAGGAACTTTATGAATTGGAGCTGTAAGTTAACTCTTTGACAGAGAGAGCGAGATGGTGGTGGGGGACAGCCCCCAGTGAAATCAGAGGTGAGAGCACAAAGCAATACAGTAGGCAGACTCCGGTTTTTTTGGGGGGAGATGCTCGAGAATATCCGGGTGGACTCCTGAGGCTCGATCCCGCATTTGCGTATGCCGAGCCTCCTTCCTCATGACCTTTGTCCAGAGTGGAATGCCTCCCCGGCTCCCGGCACATGATCAGTGCATGCTCAGTCACGATATCAGTGCCTGCTCAGCCACGTGATCACTGACGGCACAGTCACGTGATCAGCGCCTCTCAGTCACGTGATCACCGTATGATAAACACGTGATCAGTGAACGACCAGCCACGTGATCACTGCATGCGCGGTCAGGTGGTCAGTTCCTGATCAGCCACCTGATCAGTGCGTGCACAGTCCCCTGATCAGCGCCTGTCAGTCACTGATCACTGCCTGATAAACACGTGATCAGTGCCCGAACAGCCACGTCATCAGTGCATGCGCAGTCACGTGATCAGTGCATGATAGCCACGTGATCAGTGCGTGCACAGTCCCATGATCAGCGCCTGTCAGTCACTGATCATTGCCTGATAAACACGTGATCAGTGCATGATGAGCCATGTGATCAGTGCCCGATCAGCCACGTCATCAGTGCATGCGCAGTCACGTCATCAGTGCATGATAGCCACGTGATCAGTGCATGCTCAGTCACGTGATCTGGACTTGATCAGCCACGTGATCAGTGCCTGCAGAGTCACGTGATCAGGGCCTGCTGAGCTGCGTGATTCCTGCCGGCTCATCTGCATGACAATTGCCAGCTGAGCTGCGTGATTCCTGTCGGCTCATCTGCTTGACAATTGCCAGCTGAGCTGCGTGATTCCTGCCTGGTCACGTGCTTGATTATTGCCAGTTGAGCAGCATGATTCGTCACTGCTGAGCTCCATGCTTATTGCCTGCTGATTGCGTGGTTCGTGTCTGCTCAGCTCTTTGAGTATTGCCTCCTGAGGTCCCTGTTCGGTCGCCACCTGCCGGGGACCAGCCCCAACTGATCCAGGGTATTCGAAGGAGAGATGGCCTAGGCGACTATTTATATGCTAATCAGAGATGTCAAGAATAATAGTATGAGGAGAGCTCAGTAGGAAAATTCGGTGGAGAAAAGAGACTGAGTAGCTTGGTTTACGCGGAAGACCAATCAAACTTCAAGACAAGAAGTTTGCACCACTTACGTAGGCCGCAGGCGCCCTCTCGAATAGCGAAAGGTGCCTCACCCTAGACACCTTCTCGAGTGGGTCTTAGCAGCCCAGGCATAATTAGTAAGCGTGGTGGGTTCCGCGCTCCAGATGGAGACTCAGCTGGAAGTTAAAGGGAAGAATGACAAGGAACTTTATGAATTGGAGCTGTAAGTTAACTCTTTGACAGAGAGAGCGAGATGGTGGTGGGGGACAGCCCCCAGTGAAATCAGAGGTGAGAGCACAAAGCAATACAGTAGGCAGACTCCGGTTTTTTTGGGGGGAGATGCTCGAGAATATCCGGGTGGACTCCTGAGGCTCGATCCCGCATTTGCGTATGCCGAGCCTCCTTCCTCATGACCTTTGTCCAGAGTGGAATGCCTCCCCGGCTCCCGGCACATGATCAGTGCATGCTCAGTCACGATATCAGTGCCTGCTCAGCCACGTGATCACTGACGGCACAGTCACGTGATCAGCGCCTCTCAGTCACGTGATCACCGTATGATAAACACGTGATCAGTGAACGACCAGCCACGTGATCACTGCATGCGCGGTCAGGTGGTCAGTTCCTGATCAGCCACCTGATCAGTGCGTGCACAGTCCCCTGATCAGCGCCTGTCAGTCACTGATCACTGCCTGATAAACACGTGATCAGTGCCCGAACAGCCACGTCATCAGTGCATGCGCAGTCACGTGATCAGTGCATGATAGCCACGTGATCAGTGCGTGCACAGTCCCATGATCAGCGCCTGTCAGTCACTGATCATTGCCTGATAAACACGTGATCAGTGCATGATGAGCCATGTGATCAGTGCCCGATCAGCCACGTCATCAGTGCATGCGCAGTCACGTCATCAGTGCATGATAGCCACGTGATCAGTGCATGCTCAGTCACGTGATCTGGACTTGATCAGCCACGTGATCAGTGCCTGCAGAGTCACGTGATCAGGGCCTGCTGAGCTGCGTGATTCCTGCCGGCTCATCTGCATGACAATTGCTGAGCTGCGTGATTCCTGTCGGCTCATCTGCTTGACAATTGCCAGCTGAGCTGCGTGATTCCTGCCTGGTCACGTGCTTGATTATTGCCAGTTGAGCAGCATGATTCGTCACTGCTGAGCTCCATGCTTATTGCCTGCTGATTGCGTGGTTCGTGTCTGCTCAGCTCTTTGAGTATTGCCTCCTGAGGTCCCTGTTCGGTCGCCACCTGCCGGGGACCAGCCCCAACTGATCCAGGGTATTCGAAGGAGAGATGGCCTAGGCGACTATTTATATGCTAATCAGAGATGTCAAGAATAATAGTATGAGGAGAGCTCAGTAGGAAAATTCGGTGGAGAAAAGAGACTGAGTAGCTTGGTTTACGCGGAAGACCAATCAAACTTCAAGACAAGAAGTTTGCACCACTTACGTAGGCCGCAGGCGCCCTCTCGAATAGCGAAAGGTGCCTCACCCTAGACACCTTCTCGAGTGGGTCTTAGCAGCCCAGGCATAATTAGTAAGCGTGGTGGGTTCCGCGCTCCAGATGGAGACTCAGCTGGAAGTTAAAGGGAAGAATGACAAGGAACTTTATGAATTGGAGCTGTAAGTTAACTCTTTGACAGAGAGAGCGAGATGGTGGTGGGGGACAGCCCCCAGTGAAATCAGAGGTGAGAGCACAAAGCAATACAGTAGGCAGACTCCGGTTTTTTTGGGGGGAGATGCTCGAGAATATCCGGGTGGACTCCTGAGGCTCGATCCCGCATTTGCGTATGCCGAGCCTCCTTCCTCATGACCTTTGTCCAGAGTGGAATGCCTCCCCGGCTCCCGGCACATGATCAGTGCATGCTCAGTCACGATATCAGTGCCTGCTCAGCCACGTGATCACTGACGGCACAGTCACGTGATCAGCGCCTCTCAGTCACGTGATCACCGTATGATAAACACGTGATCAGTGAACGACCAGCCACGTGATCACTGCATGCGCGGTCAGGTGGTCAGTTCCTGATCAGCCACCTGATCAGTGCGTGCACAGTCCCCTGATCAGCGCCTGTCAGTCACTGATCACTGCCTGATAAACACGTGATCAGTGCCCGAACAGCCACGTCATCAGTGCATGCGCAGTCACGTGATCAGTGCATGATAGCCACGTGATCAGTGCGTGCACAGTCCCATGATCAGCGCCTGTCAGTCACTGATCATTGCCTGATAAACACGTGATCAGTGCATGATGAGCCATGTGATCAGTGCCCGATCAGCCACGTCATCAGTGCATGCGCAGTCACGTCATCAGTGCATGATAGCCACGTGATCAGTGCATGCTCAGTCACGTGATCTGGACTTGATCAGCCACGTGATCAGTGCCTGCAGAGTCACGTGATCAGGGCCTGCTGAGCTGCGTGATTCCTGCCGGCTCATCTGCATGACAATTGCCAGCTGAGCTGCGTGATTCCTGTCGGCTCATCTGCTTGACAATTGCCAGCTGAGCTGCGTGATTCCTGCCTGGTCACGTGCTTGATTATTGCCAGTTGAGCAGCATGATTCGTCACTGCTGAGCTCCATGCTTATTGCCTGCTGATTGCGTGGTTCGTGTCTGCTCAGCTCTTTGAGTATTGCCTCCTGAGGTCCCTGTTCGGTCGCCACCTGCCGGGGACCAGCCCCAACTGATCCAGGGTATTCGAAGGAGAGATGGCCTAGGCGACTATTTATATGCTAATCAGAGATGTCAAGAATAATAGTATGAGGAGAGCTCAGTAGGAAAATTCGGTGGAGAAAAGAGACTGAGTAGCTTGGTTTACGCGGAAGACCAATCAAACTTCAAGACAAGAAGTTTGCACCACTTACGTAGGCCGCAGGCGCCCTCTCGAATAGCGAAAGGTGCCTCACCCTAGACACCTTCTCGAGTGGGTCTTAGCAGCCCAGGCATAATTAGTAAGCGTGGTGGGTTCCGCGCTCCAGATGGAGACTCAGCTGGAAGTTAAAGGGAAGAATGACAAGGAACTTTATGAATTGGAGCTGTAAGTTAACTCTTTGACAGAGAGAGCGAGATGGTGGTGGGGGACAGCCCCCAGTGAAATCAGAGGTGAGAGCACAAAGCAATACAGTAGGCAGACTCCGGTTTTTTTGGGGGGAGATGCTCGAGAATATCCGGGTGGACTCCTGAGGCTCGATCCCGCATTTGCGTATGCCGAGCCTCCTTCCTCATGACCTTTGTCCAGAGTGGAATGCCTCCCCGGCTCCCGGCACATGATCAGTGCATGCTCAGTCACGATATCAGTGCCTGCTCAGCCACGTGATCACTGACGGCACAGTCACGTGATCAGCGCCTCTCAGTCACGTGATCACCGTATGATAAACACGTGATCAGTGAACGACCAGCCACGTGATCACTGCATGCGCGGTCAGGTGGTCAGTTCCTGATCAGCCACCTGATCAGTGCGTGCACAGTCCCCTGATCAGCGCCTGTCAGTCACTGATCACTGCCTGATAAACACGTGATCAGTGCCCGAACAGCCACGTCATCAGTGCATGCGCAGTCACGTGATCAGTGCATGATAGCCACGTGATCAGTGCGTGCACAGTCCCATGATCAGCGCCTGTCAGTCACTGATCATTGCCTGATAAACACGTGATCAGTGCATGATGAGCCATGTGATCAGTGCCCGATCAGCCACGTCATCAGTGCATGCGCAGTCACGTCATCAGTGCATGATAGCCACGTGATCAGTGCATGCTCAGTCACGTGATCTGGACTTGATCAGCCACGTGATCAGTGCCTGCAGAGTCACGTGATCAGGGCCTGCTGAGCTGCGTGATTCCTGCCGGCTCATCTGCATGACAATTGCCAGCTGAGCTGCGTGATTCCTGTCGGCTCATCTGCTTGACAATTGCCAGCTGAGCTGCGTGATTCCTGCCTGGTCACGTGCTTGATTATTGCCAGTTGAGCAGCATGATTCGTCACTGCTGAGCTCCATGCTTATTGCCTGCTGATTGCGTGGTTCGTGTCTGCTCAGCTCTTTGAGTATTGCCTCCTGAGGTCCCTGTTCGGTCGCCACCTGCCGGGGACCAGCCCCAACTGATCCAGGGTATTCGAAGGAGAGATGGCCTAGGCGACTATTTATATGCTAATCAGAGATGTCAAGAATAATA
The DNA here is from genome assembly GCF_032452875.1 of Bos javanicus. NCBI lineage: Eukaryota > Metazoa > Chordata > Mammalia > Artiodactyla > Bovidae > Bos > Bos javanicus. The sequence goes on along the minus strand of NW_026894156.1, from coordinate 23,805 downwards.
GTATGAGGAGAGCTCAGTAGGAAAATTCGGTGGAGAAAAGAGACTGAGTAGCTTGGTTTACGCGGAAGACCAATCAAACTTCAAGACAAGAAGTTTGCACCACTTACGTAGGCCGCAGGCGCCCTCTCGAATAGCGAAAGGTGCCTCACCCTAGACACCTTCTCGAGTGGGTCTTAGCAGCCCAGGCATAATTAGTAAGCGTGGTGGGTTCCGCGCTCCAGATGGAGACTCAGCTGGAAGTTAAAGGGAAGAATGACAAGGAACTTTATGAATTGGAGCTGTAAGTTAACTCTTTGACAGAGAGAGCGAGATGGTGGTGGGGGACAGCCCCCAGTGAAATCAGAGGTGAGAGCACAAAGCAATACAGTAGGCAGACTCCGGTTTTTTTGGGGGGAGATGCTCGAGAATATCCGGGTGGACTCCTGAGGCTCGATCCCGCATTTGCGTATGCCGAGCCTCCTTCCTCATGACCTTTGTCCAGAGTGGAATGCCTCCCCGGCTCCCGGCACATGATCAGTGCATGCTCAGTCACGATATCAGTGCCTGCTCAGCCACGTGATCACTGACGGCACAGTCACGTGATCAGCGCCTCTCAGTCACGTGATCACCGTATGATAAACACGTGATCAGTGAACGACCAGCCACGTGATCACTGCATGCGCGGTCAGGTGGTCAGTTCCTGATCAGCCACCTGATCAGTGCGTGCACAGTCCCCTGATCAGCGCCTGTCAGTCACTGATCACTGCCTGATAAACACGTGATCAGTGCCCGAACAGCCACGTCATCAGTGCATGCGCAGTCACGTGATCAGTGCATGATAGCCACGTGATCAGTGCGTGCACAGTCCCATGATCAGCGCCTGTCAGTCACTGATCATTGCCTGATAAACACGTGATCAGTGCATGATGAGCCATGTGATCAGTGCCCGATCAGCCACGTCATCAGTGCATGCGCAGTCACGTCATCAGTGCATGATAGCCACGTGATCAGTGCATGCTCAGTCACGTGATCTGGACTTGATCAGCCACGTGATCAGTGCCTGCAGAGTCACGTGATCAGGGCCTGCTGAGCTGCGTGATTCCTGCCGGCTCATCTGCATGACAATTGCCAGCTGAGCTGCGTGATTCCTGTCGGCTCATCTGCTTGACAATTGCCAGCTGAGCTGCGTGATTCCTGCCTGGTCACGTGCTTGATTATTGCCAGTTGAGCAGCATGATTCGTCACTGCTGAGCTCCATGCTTATTGCCTGCTGATTGCGTGGTTCGTGTCTGCTCAGCTCTTTGAGTATTGCCTCCTGAGGTCCCTGTTCGGTCGCCACCTGCCGGGGACCAGCCCCAACTGATCCAGGGTATTCGAAGGAGAGATGGCCTAGGCGACTATTTATATGCTAATCAGAGATGTCAAGAATAATAGTATGAGGAGAGCTCAGTAGGAAAATTCGGTGGAGAAAAGAGACTGAGTAGCTTGGTTTACGCGGAAGACCAATCAAACTTCAAGACAAGAAGTTTGCACCACTTACGTAGGCCGCAGGCGCCCTCTCGAATAGCGAAAGGTGCCTCACCCTAGACACCTTCTCGAGTGGGTCTTAGCAGCCCAGGCATAATTAGTAAGCGTGGTGGGTTCCGCGCTCCAGATGGAGACTCAGCTGGAAGTTAAAGGGAAGAATGACAAGGAACTTTATGAATTGGAGCTGTAAGTTAACTCTTTGACAGAGAGAGCGAGATGGTGGTGGGGGACAGCCCCCAGTGAAATCAGAGGTGAGAGCACAAAGCAATACAGTAGGCAGACTCCGGTTTTTTTGGGGGGAGATGCTCGAGAATATCCGGGTGGACTCCTGAGGCTCGATCCCGCATTTGCGTATGCCGAGCCTCCTTCCTCATGACCTTTGTCCAGAGTGGAATGCCTCCCCGGCTCCCGGCACATGATCAGTGCATGCTCAGTCACGATATCAGTGCCTGCTCAGCCACGTGATCACTGACGGCACAGTCACGTGATCAGCGCCTCTCAGTCACGTGATCACCGTATGATAAACACGTGATCAGTGAACGACCAGCCACGTGATCACTGCATGCGCGGTCAGGTGGTCAGTTCCTGATCAGCCACCTGATCAGTGCGTGCACAGTCCCCTGATCAGCGCCTGTCAGTCACTGATCACTGCCTGATAAACACGTGATCAGTGCCCGAACAGCCACGTCATCAGTGCATGCGCAGTCACGTGATCAGTGCATGATAGCCACGTGATCAGTGCGTGCACAGTCCCATGATCAGCGCCTGTCAGTCACTGATCATTGCCTGATAAACACGTGATCAGTGCATGATGAGCCATGTGATCAGTGCCCGATCAGCCACGTCATCAGTGCATGCGCAGTCACGTCATCAGTGCATGATAGCCACGTGATCAGTGCATGCTCAGTCACGTGATCTGGACTTGATCAGCCACGTGATCAGTGCCTGCAGAGTCACGTGATCAGGGCCTGCTGAGCTGCGTGATTCCTGTGCATGACATCTGAGCTGCGTGATTCCTGTCGGCTCATCTGCTTGACAATTGCCAGCTGAGCTGCGTGATTCCTGCCTGGTCACGTGCTTGATTATTGCCAGTTGAGCAGCATGATTCGTCACTGCTGAGCTCCATGCTTATTGCCTGCTGATTGCGTGGTTCGTGTCTGCTCAGCTCTTTGAGTATTGCCTCCTGAGGTCCCTGTTCGGTCGCCACCTGCCGGGGACCAGCCCCAACTGATCCAGGGTATTCGAAGGAGAGATGGCCTAGGCGACTATTTATATGCTAATCAGAGATGTCAAGAATAATAGTATGAGGAGAGCTCAGTAGGAAAATTCGGTGGAGAAAAGAGACTGAGTAGCTTGGTTTACGCGGAAGACCAATCAAACTTCAAGACAAGAAGTTTGCACCACTTACGTAGGCCGCAGGCGCCCTCTCGAATAGCGAAAGGTGCCTCACCCTAGACACCTTCTCGAGTGGGTCTTAGCAGCCCAGGCATAATTAGTAAGCGTGGTGGGTTCCGCGCTCCAGATGGAGACTCAGCTGGAAGTTAAAGGGAAGAATGACAAGGAACTTTATGAATTGGAGCTGTAAGTTAACTCTTTGACAGAGAGAGCGAGATGGTGGTGGGGGACAGCCCCCAGTGAAATCAGAGGTGAGAGCACAAAGCAATACAGTAGGCAGACTCCGGTTTTTTTGGGGGGAGATGCTCGAGAATATCCGGGTGGACTCCTGAGGCTCGATCCCGCATTTGCGTATGCCGAGCCTCCTTCCTCATGACCTTTGTCCAGAGTGGAATGCCTCCCCGGCTCCCGGCACATGATCAGTGCATGCTCAGTCACGATATCAGTGCCTGCTCAGCCACGTGATCACTGACGGCACAGTCACGTGATCAGCGCCTCTCAGTCACGTGATCACCGTATGATAAACACGTGATCAGTGAACGACCAGCCACGTGATCACTGCATGCGCGGTCAGGTGGTCAGTTCCTGATCAGCCACCTGATCAGTGCGTGCACAGTCCCCTGATCAGCGCCTGTCAGTCACTGATCACTGCCTGATAAACACGTGATCAGTGCCCGAACAGCCACGTCATCAGTGCATGCGCAGTCACGTGATCAGTGCATGATAGCCACGTGATCAGTGCGTGCACAGTCCCATGATCAGCGCCTGTCAGTCACTGATCATTGCCTGATAAACACGTGATCAGTGCATGATGAGCCATGTGATCAGTGCCCGATCAGCCACGTCATCAGTGCATGCGCAGTCACGTCATCAGTGCATGATAGCCACGTGATCAGTGCATGCTCAGTCACGTGATCTGGACTTGATCAGCCACGTGATCAGTGCCTGCAGAGTCACGTGATCAGGGCCTGCTGAGCTGCGTGATTCCTGCCGGCTCATCTGCATGACAATTGCCAGCTGAGCTGCGTGATTCCTGTCGGCTCATCTGCTTGACAATTGCCAGCTGAGCTGCGTGATTCCTGCCTGGTCACGTGCTTGATTATTGCCAGTTGAGCAGCATGATTCGTCACTGCTGAGCTCCATGCTTATTGCCTGCTGATTGCGTGGTTCGTGTCTGCTCAGCTCTTTGAGTATTGCCTCCTGAGGTCCCTGTTCGGTCGCCACCTGCCGGGGACCAGCCCCAACTGATCCAGGGTATTCGAAGGAGAGATGGCCTAGGCGACTATTTATATGCTAATCAGAGATGTCAAGAATAATAGTATGAGGAGAGCTCAGTAGGAAAATTCGGTGGAGAAAAGAGACTGAGTAGCTTGGTTTACGCGGAAGACCAATCAAACTTCAAGACAAGAAGTTTGCACCACTTACGTAGGCCGCAGGCGCCCTCTCGAATAGCGAAAGGTGCCTCACCCTAGACACCTTCTCGAGTGGGTCTTAGCAGCCCAGGCATAATTAGTAAGCGTGGTGGGTTCCGCGCTCCAGATGGAGACTCAGCTGGAAGTTAAAGGGAAGAATGACAAGGAACTTTATGAATTGGAGCTGTAAGTTAACTCTTTGACAGAGAGAGCGAGATGGTGGTGGGGGACAGCCCCCAGTGAAATCAGAGGTGAGAGCACAAAGCAATACAGTAGGCAGACTCCGGTTTTTTTGGGGGGAGATGCTCGAGAATATCCGGGTGGACTCCTGAGGCTCGATCCCGCATTTGCGTATGCCGAGCCTCCTTCCTCATGACCTTTGTCCAGAGTGGAATGCCTCCCCGGCTCCCGGCACATGATCAGTGCATGCTCAGTCACGATATCAGTGCCTGCTCAGCCACGTGATCACTGACGGCACAGTCACGTGATCAGCGCCTCTCAGTCACGTGATCACCGTATGATAAACACGTGATCAGTGAACGACCAGCCACGTGATCACTGCATGCGCGGTCAGGTGGTCAGTTCCTGATCAGCCACCTGATCAGTGCGTGCACAGTCCCCTGATCAGCGCCTGTCAGTCACTGATCACTGCCTGATAAACACGTGATCAGTGCCCGAACAGCCACGTCATCAGTGCATGCGCAGTCACGTGATCAGTGCATGATAGCCACGTGATCAGTGCGTGCACAGTCCCATGATCAGCGCCTGTCAGTCACTGATCATTGCCTGATAAACACGTGATCAGTGCATGATGAGCCATGTGATCAGTGCCCGATCAGCCACGTCATCAGTGCATGCGCAGTCACGTCATCAGTGCATGATAGCCACGTGATCAGTGCATGCTCAGTCACGTGATCTGGACTTGATCAGCCACCTCAGGGCCTGCTGACGTGATCATCTGCATGACCTGCTGAGCTGCGTGATTCCTGTCGGCTCATCTGCTTGACAATTGCCAGCTGAGCTGCGTGATTCCTGCCTGGTCACGTGCTTGATTATTGCCAGTTGAGCAGCATGATTCGTCACTGCTGAGCTCCATGCTTATTGCCTGCTGATTGCGTGGTTCGTGTCTGCTCAGCTCTTTGAGTATTGCCTCCTGAGGTCCCTGTTCGGTCGCCACCTGCCGGGGACCAGCCCCAACTGATCCAGGGTATTCGAAGGAGAGATGGCCTAGGCGACTATTTATATGCTAATCAGAGATGTCAAGAATAATAGTATGAGGAGAGCTCAGTAGGAAAATTCGGTGGAGAAAAGAGACTGAGTAGCTTGGTTTACGCGGAAGACCAATCAAACTTCAAGACAAGAAGTTTGCACCACTTACGTAGGCCGCAGGCGCCCTCTCGAATAGCGAAAGGTGCCTCACCCTAGACACCTTCTCGAGTGGGTCTTAGCAGCCCAGGCATAATTAGTAAGCGTGGTGGGTTCCGCGCTCCAGATGGAGACTCAGCTGGAAGTTAAAGGGAAGAATGACAAGGAACTTTATGAATTGGAGCTGTAAGTTAACTCTTTGACAGAGAGAGCGAGATGGTGGTGGGGGACAGCCCCCAGTGAAATCAGAGGTGAGAGCACAAAGCAATACAGTAGGCAGACTCCGGTTTTTTTGGGGGAGATGCTCGAGAATATCCGGGTGGACTCCTGAGGCTCGATCCCGCATTTGCGTATGCCGAGCCTCCTTCCTCATGACCTTTGTCCAGAGTGGAATGCCTCCCCGGCTCCCGGCACATGATCAGTGCATGCTCAGTCACGATATCAGTGCCTGCTCAGCCACGTGATCACTGACGGCACAGTCACGTGATCAGCGCCTCTCAGTCACGTGATCACCGTATGATAAACACGTGATCAGTGAACGACCAGCCACGTGATCACTGCATGCGCGGTCAGGTGGTCAGTTCCTGATCAGCCACCTGATCAGTGCGTGCACAGTCCCCTGATCAGCGCCTGTCAGTCACTGATCACTGCCTGATAAACACGTGATCAGTGCCCGAACAGCCACGTCATCAGTGCATGCGCAGTCACGTGATCAGTGCATGATAGCCACGTGATCAGTGCGTGCACAGTCCCATGATCAGCGCCTGTCAGTCACTGATCATTGCCTGATAAACACGTGATCAGTGCATGATGAGCCATGTGATCAGTGCCCGATCAGCCACGTCATCAGTGCATGCGCAGTCACGTCATCAGTGCATGATAGCCACGTGATCAGTGCATGCTCAGTCACGTGATCTGGACTTGATCAGCCACGTGATCAGTGCCTGCAGAGTCACGTGATCAGGGCCTGCTGAGCTGCGTGATTCCTGCCGGCTCATCTGCATGACAATTGCCAGCTGAGCTGCGTGATTCCTGTCGGCTCATCTGCTTGACAATTGCCAGCTGAGCTGCGTGATTCCTGCCTGGTCACGTGCTTGATTATTGCCAGTTGAGCAGCATGATTCGTCACTGCTGAGCTCCATGCTTATTGCCTGCTGATTGCGTGGTTCGTGTCTGCTCAGCTCTTTGAGTATTGCCTCCTGAGGTCCCTGTTCGGTCGCCACCTGCCGGGGACCAGCCCCAACTGATCCAGGGTATTCGAAGGAGAGATGGCCTAGGCGACTATTTATATGCTAATCAGAGATGTCAAGAATAATAGTATGAGGAGAGCTCAGTAGGAAAATTCGGTGGAGAAAAGAGACTGAGTAGCTTGGTTTACGCGGAAGACCAATCAAACTTCAAGACAAGAAGTTTGCACCACTTACGTAGGCCGCAGGCGCCCTCTCGAATAGCGAAAGGTGCCTCACCCTAGACACCTTCTCGAGTGGGTCTTAGCAGCCCAGGCATAATTAGTAAGCGTGGTGGGTTCCGCGCTCCAGATGGAGACTCAGCTGGAAGTTAAAGGGAAGAATGACAAGGAACTTTATGAATTGGAGCTGTAAGTTAACTCTTTGACAGAGAGAGCGAGATGGTGGTGGGGGACAGCCCCCAGTGAAATCAGAGGTGAGAGCACAAAGCAATACAGTAGGCAGACTCCGGTTTTTTTGGGGGGAGATGCTCGAGAATATCCGGGTGGACTCCTGAGGCTCGATCCCGCATTTGCGTATGCCGAGCCTCCTTCCTCATGACCTTTGTCCAGAGTGGAATGCCTCCCCGGCTCCCGGCACATGATCAGTGCATGCTCAGTCACGATATCAGTGCCTGCTCAGCCACGTGATCACTGACGGCACAGTCACGTGATCAGCGCCTCTCAGTCACGTGATCACCGTATGATAAACACGTGATCAGTGAACGACCAGCCACGTGATCACTGCATGCGCGGTCAGGTGGTCAGTTCCTGATCAGCCACCTGATCAGTGCGTGCACAGTCCCCTGATCAGCGCCTGTCAGTCACTGATCACTGCCTGATAAACACGTGATCAGTGCCCGAACAGCCACGTCATCAGTGCATGCGCAGTCACGTGATCAGTGCATGATAGCCACGTGATCAGTGCGTGCACAGTCCCATGATCAGCGCCTGTCAGTCACTGATCATTGCCTGATAAACACGTGATCAGTGCATGATGAGCCATGTGATCAGTGCCCGATCAGCCACGTCATCAGTGCATGCGCAGTCACGTCATCAGTGCATGATAGCCACGTGATCAGTGCATGCTCAGTCACGTGATCTGGACTTGATCAGCCACGTGATCAGTGCCTGCAGAGTCACGTGATCAGGGCCTGCTGAGCTGCGTGATTCCTGCCGGCTCATCTGCATGACAATTGCCAGCTGAGCTGCGTGATTCCTGTCGGCTCATCTGCTTGACAATTGCCAGCTGAGCTGCGTGATTCCTGCCTGGTCACGTGCTTGATTATTGCCAGTTGAGCAGCATGATTCGTCACTGCTGAGCTCCATGCTTATTGCCTGCTGATTGCGTGGTTCGTGTCTGCTCAGCTCTTTGAGTATTGCCTCCTGAGGTCCCTGTTCGGTCGCCACCTGCCGGGGACCAGCCCCAACTGATCCAGGGTATTCGAAGGAGAGATGGCCTAGGCGACTATTTATATGCTAATCAGAGATGTCAAGAATAATAGTATGAGGAGAGCTCAGTAGGAAAATTCGGTGGAGAAAAGAGACTGAGTAGCTTGGTTTACGCGGAAGACCAATCAAACTTCAAGACAAGAAGTTTGCACCACTTACGTAGGCCGCAGGCGCCCTCTCGAATAGCGAAAGGTGCCTCACCCTAGACACCTTCTCGAGTGGGTCTTAGCAGCCCAGGCATAATTAGTAAGCGTGGTGGGTTCCGCGCTCCAGATGGAGACTCAGCTGGAAGTTAAAGGGAAGAATGACAAGGAACTTTATGAATTGGAGCTGTAAGTTAACTCTTTGACAGAGAGAGCGAGATGGTGGTGGGGGACAGCCCCCAGTGAAATCAGAGGTGAGAGCACAAAGCAATACAGTAGGCAGACTCCGGTTTTTTTGGGGGAGATGCTCGAGAATATCCGGGTGGACTCCTGAGGCTCGATCCCGCATTTGCGTATGCCGAGCCTCCTTCCTCATGACCTTTGTCCAGAGTGGAATGCCTCCCCGGCTCCCGGCACATGATCAGTGCATGCTCAGTCACGATATCAGTGCCTGCTCAGCCACGTGATCACTGACGGCACAGTCACGTGATCAGCGCCTCTCAGTCACGTGATCACCGTATGATAAACACGTGATCAGTGAACGACCAGCCACGTGATCACTGCATGCGCGGTCAGGTGGTCAGTTCCTGATCAGCCACCTGATCAGTGCGTGCACAGTCCCCTGATCAGCGCCTGTCAGTCACTGATCACTGCCTGATAAACACGTGATCAGTGCCCGAACAGCCACGTCATCAGTGCATGCGCAGTCACGTGATCAGTGCATGATAGCCACGTGATCAGTGCGTGCACAGTCCCATGATCAGCGCCTGTCAGTCACTGATCATTGCCTGATAAACACGTGATCAGTGCATGATGAGCCATGTGATCAGTGCCCGATCAGCCACGTCATCAGTGCATGCGCAGTCACGTCATCAGTGCATGATAGCCACGTGATCAGTGCATGCTCAGTCACGTGATCTGGACTTGATCAGCCACGTGATCAGTGCCTGCAGAGTCACGTGATCAGGGCCTGCTGAGCTGCGTGATTCCTGCCGGCTCATCTGCATGACAATTGCCAGCTGAGCTGCGTGATTCCTGTCGGCTCATCTGCTTGACAATTGCCAGCTGAGCTGCGTGATTCCTGCCTGGTCACGTGCTTGATTATTGCCAGTTGAGCAGCATGATTCGTCACTGCTGAGCTCCATGCTTATTGCCTGCTGATTGCGTGGTTCGTGTCTGCTCAGCTCTTTGAGTATTGCCTCCTGAGGTCCCTGTTCGGTCGCCACCTGCCGGGGACCAGCCCCAACTGATCCAGGGTATTCGAAGGAGAGATGGCCTAGGCGACTATTTATATGCTAATCAGAGATGTCAAGAATAATAGTATGAGGAGAGCTCAGTAGGAAAATTCGGTGGAGAAAAGAGACTGAGTAGCTTGGTTTACGCGGAAGACCAATCAAACTTCAAGACAAGAAGTTTGCACCACTTACGTAGGCCGCAGGCGCCCTCTCGAATAGCGAAAGGTGCCTCACCCTAGACACCTTCTCGAGTGGGTCTTAGCAGCCCAGGCATAATTAGTAAGCGTGGTGGGTTCCGCGCTCCAGATGGAGACTCAGCTGGAAGTTAAAGGGAAGAATGACAAGGAACTTTATGAATTGGAGCTGTAAGTTAACTCTTTGACAGAGAGAGCGAGATGGTGGTGGGGGACAGCCCCCAGTGAAATCAGAGGTGAGAGCACAAAGCAATACAGTAGGCAGACTCCGGTTTTTTTGGGGGAGATGCTCGAGAATATCCGGGTGGACTCCTGAGGCTCGATCCCGCATTTGCGTATGCCGAGCCTCCTTCCTCATGACCTTTGTCCAGAGTGGAATGCCTCCCCGGCTCCCGGCACATGATCAGTGCATGCTCAGTCACGATATCAGTGCCTGCTCAGCCACGTGATCACTGACGGCACAGTCACGTGATCAGCGCCTCTCAGTCACGTGATCACCGTATGATAAACACGTGATCAGTGAACGACCAGCCACGTGATCACTGCATGCGCGGTCAGGTGGTCAGTTCCTGATCAGCCACCTGATCAGTGCGTGCACAGTCCCCTGATCAGCGCCTGTCAGTCACTGATCACTGCCTGATAAACACGTGATCAGTGCCCGAACAGCCACGTCATCAGTGCATGCGCAGTCACGTGATCAGTGCATGATAGCCACGTGATCAGTGCGTGCACAGTCCCATGATCAGCGCCTGTCAGTCACTGATCATTGCCTGATAAACACGTGATCAGTGCATGATGAGCCATGTGATCAGTGCCCGATCAGCCACGTCATCAGTGCATGCGCAGTCACGTCATCAGTGCATGATAGCCACGTGATCAGTGCATGCTCAGTCACGTGATCTGGACTTGATCAGCCACGTGATCAGTGCCTGCAGAGTCACGTGATCAGGGCCTGCTGAGCTGCGTGATTGAGCTGCGTGATTCCTGTCGGCTCATCTGCTTGACAATTGCCAGCTGAGCTGCGTGATTCCTGCCTGGTCACGTGCTTGATTATTGCCAGTTGAGCAGCATGATTCGTCACTGCTGAGCTCCATGCTTATTGCCTGCTGATTGCGTGGTTCGTGTCTGCTCAGCTCTTTGAGTATTGCCTCCTGAGGTCCCTGTTCGGTCGCCACCTGCCGGGGACCAGCCCCAACTGATCCAGGGTATTCGAAGGAGAGATGGCCTAGGCGACTATTTATATGCTAATCAGAGATGTCAAGAATAATAGTATGAGGAGAGCTCAGTAGGAAAATTCGGTGGAGAAAAGAGACTGAGTAGCTTGGTTTACGCGGAAGACCAATCAAACTTCAAGACAAGAAGTTTGCACCACTTACGTAGGCCGCAGGCGCCCTCTCGAATAGCGAAAGGTGCCTCACCCTAGACACCTTCTCGAGTGGGTCTTAGCAGCCCAGGCATAATTAGTAAGCGTGGTGGGTTCCGCGCTCCAGATGGAGACTCAGCTGGAAGTTAAAGGGAAGAATGACAAGGAACTTTATGAATTGGAGCTGTAAGTTAACTCTTTGACAGAGAGAGCGAGATGGTGGTGGGGGACAGCCCCCAGTGAAATCAGAGGTGAGAGCACAAAGCAATACAGTAGGCAGACTCCGGTTTTTTGGGGGGAGATGCTCGAGAATATCCGGGTGGACTCCTGAGGCTCGATCCCGCATTTGCGTATGCCGAGCCTCCTTCCTCATGACCTTTGTCCAGAGTGGAATGCCTCCCCGGCTCCCGGCACATGATCAGTGCATGCTCAGTCACGATATCAGTGCCTGCTCAGCCACGTGATCACTGACGGCACAGTCACGTGATCAGCGCCTCTCAGTCACGTGATCACCGTATGATAAACACGTGATCAGTGAACGACCAGCCACGTGATCACTGCATGCGCGGTCAGGTGGTCAGTTCCTGATCAGCCACCTGATCAGTGCGTGCACAGTCCCCTGATCAGCGCCTGTCAGTCACTGATCACTGCCTGATAAACACGTGATCAGTGCCCGAACAGCCACGTCATCAGTGCATGCGCAGTCACGTGATCAGTGCATGATAGCCACGTGATCAGTGCGTGCACAGTCCCATGATCAGCGCCTGTCAGTCACTGATCATTGCCTGATAAACACGTGATCAGTGCATGATGAGCCATGTGATCAGTGCCCGATCAGCCACGTCATCAGTGCATGCGCAGTCACGTCATCAGTGCATGATAGCCACGTGATCAGTGCATGCTCAGTCACGTGATCTGGACTTGATCAGCCACGTGATCAGTGCCTGCAGAGTCACGTGATCAGGGCCTGCTGAGCTGCGTGATTCCTGCCGGCTCATCTGCATGACAATTGCCAGCTGAGCTGCGTGATTCCTGTCGGCTCATCTGCTTGACAATTGCCAGCTGAGCTGCGTGATTCCTGCCTGGTCACGTGCTTGATTATTGCCAGTTGAGCAGCATGATTCGTCACTGCTGAGCTCCATGCTTATTGCCTGCTGATTGCGTGGTTCGTGTCTGCTCAGCTCTTTGAGTATTGCCTCCTGAGGTCCCTGTTCGGTCGCCACCTGCCGGGACCAGCCCCAACTGATCCAGGGTATTCGAAGGAGAGATGGCCTAGGCGACTCTTTATATGCTAATCAGAGATGTCAAGAATAATTGTATGAGGAGAGCTCAGTAGGAAAATTCGGTGGAGAAAAGAGACTGAGTAGCTTGGTTTACGCGGAAGACCAATCAAACTTCAAGACAAGAAGTTTGCACCACTTACGTAGGCCGCAGGCGCCCTCTCGAATAGCCAAAGGTGCCTCACCCTAGACACCTTCTCGAGTGGGTCTTAGCAGCACAGGCATAATTAGTAAGCGTGGTGGGTTCCGCGCTCCAGATGGAGACTCAGCTGGAAGTTAAAGGGAAGAATGACAAGGAACTTTATGAATTGGAGCTGTAAGTTAACTCTTTGACAGAGAGAGCGAGATGGTGGTGGGGGACAGCCCCCAGTGAAATCAGAGGTGAGAGCACAAAGCAATACAGTAGGCAGACTCCGGTTTTTTTGGGGGGAGATGCTCGAGAATATCCCGGTGGACTCCTGAGGCTCGATCCCGCATTTGCGTATGCCGAGCCTCCTTCCTCATGACCTTTGTCCAGAGTGGAATGCCTCCCGGCTCCCGGCACATGATCAGTGCATGCTCAGTCACGATATCAGTGCCTGCTCAGCCACGTGATCACTGACGGCACAGTCACGTGATCAGCGCCTCTCAGTCACGTGATCACCGTATGATAAACACGTGATCAGTGAACGACCAGCCACGTGATCACTGCATGCGCCGTCAGGTGGTCAGTTCCTGATCAGCCACCTGATCAGTGCGTGCACAGTCCCCTGATCAGCGCCTGTCAGTCACTGATCACTGCCTGATAAACACGTGATCAGTGCCCGAACAGCCACGTCATCAGTGCATGCGCAGTCACGTGATCAGTGCATGATAGCCACGTGATCAGTGCGTGCACAGTCCCATGATCAGCGCCTGTCAGTCACTGATCATTGCCTGATAAACACGTGATCAGTGCATGATGAGCCATGTGATCAGTGCCCGATCAGCCACGTCATCAGTGCGCAGTCACGTCATCAGTGCATGATAGCCACGTGATCAGTGCATGCTCAGTCACGTGATCTGGACTTGATCAGCCACGTGATCAGTGCCTGCAGAGTCACGTGATCAGGGCCATGCTGAGCTGCGTGATTCCTGTCGGCTCATCTGCTTGACAATTGCCAGATGAGCTGCGTGATTCCTGCCTGGTCACGTGCTTGATTATTGCCAGTTGAGCAGCATGATTCGTCACTGCTGAGCTCCATGCTTATTGCCTGCTGATTGCGTGGTTCGTGTCTGCTCAGCTCTTTGAGTATTGCCTCCTGAGGTCCCTGTTCGGTCGCCACCTGCCGGGGACCAGCCCCAACTGATCCAGGGTATTCGAAGGAGAGATGGCCTAGGCGACTATTTATATGCTAATCAGAGATGTCAAGAATAATAGTATGAGGAGAGCTCAGTAGGAAAATTCGGTGGAGAAAAGAGACTGAGTAGCTTGGTTTACGCGGAAGACCAATCAAACTTCAAGACAAGAAGTTTGCACCACTCACGTAGGCCGCAGGCGCCCTCTCGAATAGCGAAAGGTGCCTCACCCTAGACACCTTCTCGAGTGGGTCTTAGCAGCCCAGGCATAATTAGTAAGCGTGGTGGGTTCCGCGCTCCAGATGGAGACTCAGCTGGAAGTTAAAGGGAAGAATGACAAGGAACTTTATGAATTGGAGCTGTAAGTTAACTCTTTGACAGAGAGAGCGAGATGGTGGTGGGGGACAGCCCCCAGTGAAATCAGAGGTGAGAGCACAAAGCAATACAGTAGGCAGACTCGGTTTTTTTGGGGGGAGATGCTCGAGAACATCCGGGTGGACTCCTGAGGCTCGATCCCGCATTTGCGTATGCCGAGCCTCCTTCCTCATGACCTTTGTCCAGAGTGGAATGCCTCCCCGGCTCCCGGCACATGATCAGTGCATGCTCAGTCACGATATCAGTGCCTGCTCAGCCACGTGATCACTGACGGCACAGTCACGTGATCAGCGCCTCTCAGTCACGTGATCACCGTATGATAAACACGTGATCAGTGAGCGACCAGCCACGTGATCACTGCATGCGCGGTCAGGTGGTCAGTTCCTGATCAGCCACCTGATCAGTGCGTGCACAGTCCCCTGATCAGCGCCTGTCAGTCACTGATCACTGCCTGATAAACACGTGATCAGTGCCCGAACAGCCACGTCATCAGTGCATGCGCAGTCACGTGATCAGTGCATGATAGCCACGTGATCAGTGCGTGCACAGTCCCATGATCAGCGCCTGTCAGTCACTGATCATTGCCTGATAAACACGTGATCAGTGCATGATGAGCCATGTGATCAGTGCCCGATCAGCCACGTCATCAGTGCATGCGCAGTCACGTCATCAGTGCATGATAGCCACGTGATCAGTGCCTGCTCAGTCACGTGATCTGGACTTGATCAGCCACGTGATCAGTGCCTGCAGAGTCACGTGATCAGGGCCTGCTGAGCTGTGATTCCTGCCGGCTCATCTGCTTGACAATTGCCAGCTGAGCTGCGTGATTCCTGCCTGGTCACGTGCTTGATTATTGCCAGTTGAGCAGCATGATTCGTCACTGCTGAGCTCCATGCTTATTGCCTGCTGATTGCGTGGTTCGTGTCTGCTCAGCTCTTTGAGTATTGCCTCCTGAGGTCCCTGTTCGGTCGCCACCTGCCGGGGACCAGCCCCAACTGATCCAGGGTTTTCGAAGGAGAGATGGCCTAGGCGACTATTTATATGCTAATCAGAGATGTCAAGAATCATAGTATGAGGAGAGCTCAGTAGGAAAATTCGGTGGAGAAAAGAGACTGAGGAGCTTGGTTTACGCGGAAGACCAATCAAACTTCAAGACAAGAAGTTTGCACCACTTATGTAGGCCAAAGGCGCCCTCTCGAATAGCGAAAGGTACCTCACCCTAGACACCTTCTCGAGTGAGTCTTAGCAGCCCAGGCATAATTAGTAAGCGTGGTGGGTTCCGCGCTCCAGATGGAGACTCAGCTGGAAGTTAAAGGGAAGAATGACAAGGAACTTTATGAATTGGAGCTGTAAGTTAACTCTTTGACAGAGAGAGCGAGATGGTGGTGGGGACAGCCCCCAGTGAAATCAGAGGTGAGAGCACAAAGCAATACAGTAGGCAGACTCCGGTTTTTTTGGGGGGGAGATGCTCGAGAATATTCGGGTGGACCCTGAGGCTCGATCCCGCATTTGCGTATGCCGAGCCTCCTTCCTCATGACCTTTGTCCAGAGTGGAATGCCTCCCGGCTCCCGGCACATGATCAGTGCATGCTCAGTCACGATATCAGTGCCTGCTCAGCCACGTGATCACTGACGGCACAGTCACGTGATCAGCGCCTCTCAGTCACATGATCACCGTATGATAAACACGTGATCAGTGAACGACCAGCCACGTGATCACTGCATGCGCGGTCAGGTGGTCAGTTCCTGATCAGCCACCTGATCAGTGCGTGCACAGTCCCCTGATCAGCGCCTGTCAGTCACTGATCACTGCCTGATAAACACGTGATCAGTGCCCGAACAGCCACGTCATCAGTGCATGCGCAGTCACGTGATCAGTGCATGATAGCCACGTGATCAGTGCGTGCACAGTCCCATGATCAGCGCCTGTCAGTCACTGATCATTGCCTGATAAACACGTGATCAGTGCATGATGAGCCATGTGATCAGTGCCCGATCAGCCACGTCATCAGTGCATGCGCAGTCACGTCATCAGTGCATGATAGCCACGTGATCAGTGCATGCTCAGTCACGTGATCTGGACTTGATCAGCCACGTGATCAGTGCCTGCAGAGTCACGTGATCAGGGCCTGCTGAGCTGCGTGATTCCTGCCGGCTCATCTGCTTGACAATTGCCAGCTGAGCTGCGTGATTCCTGCCTGGTCACGTGCTTGATTATTGCCAGTTGAGCAGCATGATTCGTCACTGCTGAGCTCCATGCTTATTGCCTGCTGATTGCGTGGTTCGTGTCTGCTCAGCTCTTTGAGTATTGCCTCCTGAGGTCCCTGTTCGGTCGCCACCTGCCGGGGACCAGCCCCAACTGATCCAGGGTATTCGAAGGAGAGATGGCCTAGGCGACTATTTATATGCTAATCAGAGATGTCAAGAATAATAGTATGAGGAGAGCTCAGTAGGAAAATTCGGTGGAGAAAAGAGACTGAGTAGCTTGGTTTACGCGGAAGACCAATCAAACTTCAAGACAAGAAGTTTGCACCACTTACGGGCCGCAGGCGCCCTCTCGAATAGCGAAAGGTGCCTCACCCTAGACACCTTCTCGAGTGGGTCTTAGCAGCCCAGGCATAATTAGTAAGCGTGGTGGGTTCCGCGCTCCAGATGGAGACTCAGCTGGAAGTTAAAGGGAAGAATGACAAGGAACTTTATGAATTGGAGCTGTAAGTCAACTCTTTGACAGAGAGCGAGATGGTGGTGGGGGACAGCCCCCAGTGAAATCAGAGGTGAGAGCACAAAGCAATACAGTAGGCAGACTCCGGTTTTTTTGGGGGGAGATGCTCGAGAACATCCGGGTGGACTCCTGAGGCTCGATCCCGCATTTGCGTATGCCGAGCCTCCTTCCTCATGACCTTTGTCCAGAGTGGAATGCCTCCCCGGCTCCCGGCACATGATCAGTGCATGCTCAGTCACGATATCAGTGCCTGCTCAGCCACGTGATCACTGACGGCACAGTCACGTGATCAGCGCCTCTCAGTCACGTGATCACCGTATGATAAACACGTGATCAGTGAACGACCAGCCACGTGATCACTGCATGCGCGGTCAGGTGGTCAGTTCCTGATCAGCCACCTGATCAGTGCGTGCACAGTCCCCTGATCAGCGCCTGTCAGTCACTGATCACTGCCTGATAAACACGTGATCAGTGCCCGAACAGCCACGTCATCAGTGCATGCGCAGTCACGTGATCAGTGCATGATAGCCACGTGATCAGTGCGTGCACAGTCCCATGATCAGCGCCTGTCAGTCACTGATCATTGCCTGATAAACACGTGATCAGTGCATGATGAGCCATGTGATCAGTGCCCGATCAGCCACGTCATCAGTGCATGCGCAGTCACGTCATCAGTGCATGATAGCCACGTGATCAGTGCATGCTCAGTCACGTGATCTGGACTTGATCAGCCACGTGATCAGTGCCTGCAGAGTCACGTATCAGGGCCTGCTGAGCTGCGTGATTCCTGCCGGCTCATCTGCATGACAATTGCCAGCTGAGCTGCGTGATTCCTGCCTGGTCACGTGCTTGATTATTGCCAGTTGAGCAGCATGATTCGTCACTGCTGAGCTCCATGCTTATTGCCTGCTGATTGCGTGGTTCGTGTCTGCTCAGCTCTTTGAGTATTGCCTCCTGAGGTCCCTGTTCGGTCGCCACCTGCCGGGGACCAGCCCCAACTGATCCAGGGTATTCGAAGGAGAGATGGCCTAGGCGACTATTTATATGCTAATCAGAGATGTCAAGAATAATAGTATGAGGAGAGCTCAGTAGGAAAATTCGGTGGAGAAAAGAGACTGAGTAGCTTGGTTTACGCGGAAGACCAATCAAACTTCAAGACAAGAAGTTTGCACCACTTACGTAGGCCGCAGGCGCCTCTCGAATAGCGAAAGGTGCCTCACCCTAGACACCTTCTCGAGTGGGTCTTAGCAGCCCAGGCATAATTAGTAAGCGTGGTGGGTTCCGCGCTCCAGATGGAGACTCAGCTGGAAGTTAAAGGGAAGAATGACAAGGAACTTTATGAATTGGAGCTGTAAGTTAACTCTTTGACAGAGAGAGCGAGATGGTGGTGGGGGACAGCCCCCAGTGAAATCAGAGGTGAGAGCACAAAGCAATACAGTAGGCAGACTCCGGTTTTTTTGGGGGAGATGCTCGAGAATATCCGGGTGGACTCCTGAGGCTCGATCCCGCATTTGCGTATGCCGAGCCTCCTTCCTCATGACCTTTGTCCAGAGTGGAATGCCTCCCCGGCTCCCGGCACATGATCAGTGCATGCTCAGTCACGATATCAGTGCCTGCTCAGCCACGTGATCACTGACGGCACAGTCACGTGATCAGCGCCCTCAGTCACGTGATCACCGTATGATAAACACGTGATCAGTGAACGACCAGCCACGTGATCACTGCATGCGCAGTCAGGTGGTCAGTTCCTGATCAGCCACCTGATCAGTGCGTGCACAGTCCCCTGATCAGCGCCTGTCAGTCACTGATCACTGCCTGATAAACACGTGATCAGTGCCCGAACAGCCACGTCATCAGTGCATGCGCAGTCACGTGATCAGTGCATGATAGCCACGTGATCAGTGCGTGCACAGTCCCATGATCAGCGCCTGTCAGTCACTGATCATTGCCTGATAAACACGTGATCAGTGCATGATGAGCCATGTGATCAGTGCCCGATCAGCCACGTCATCAGTGCATGCGCAGTCACGCCATCAGTGCATGATAGCCACGTGATCAGTGCATGCTCAGTCACGTGATCTGGACTTGATCAGCCACGTGATCAGTGCCTGCAGAGTCACGTGATCAGGGCCTGCTGAGCTCGTGATTCCTGCCGGCTCATCTGCTTGACAATTGCCAGCTGAGCTGCGTGATTCCTGCCTGGTCACGTGCTTGATTATTGCCAGTTGAGCAGCATGATTCGTCACTGCTGAGCTCCATGCTTATTGCCTGCTGATTGCGTGGTTCGTGTCTGCTCAGCTCTTTGAGTATTGCCTCCTGAGGTCCCTGTTCGGTCGCCACCTGCCGGGGACCAGCCCCAACTGATCCAGGGTATTCGAAGGAGAGATGGCCTAGGCGACTATTTATATGCTAATCAGAGATGTCAAGAATAATAGTATGAGGAGAGCTCAGTAGGAAAATTCGGTGGAGAAAAGAGACTGAGTAGCTTGGTTTACGCGGAAGACCAATCAAACTTCAAGACAAGAAGTTTGCACCACTTACGTAGGCCGCAGGCGCCTCTCGAATAAAGGTGCCTCACCCTAGACACCTTCTCGAGTGGGTCTTAGCAGCCCAGGCATAATTAGTAAGCGTGGTGGGTTCCGCGCTCCAGATGGAGACTCAGCTGGAAGTTAAAGGGAAGAATGACAAGGAACTTTATGAATTGGAGCTGTAAGTTAACTCTTTGACAGAGAGAGCGAGATGGTGGTGGGGGACAGCCCCCAGTGAAATCAGAGGTGAGAGCACAAAGCAATACAGTAGGCAGACTCCGTTTTTTTTGGGGGGAGATGCTCGAGAACATCCGGGTGGACTCCTGAGGCTCGATCCCGCATTTGCGTATGCCGAGCCTCCTTCCTCATGACCTTTATCCAGAGTGGAATGCCTCCCCGGCTCCCGGCACATGATCAGTGCATGCTCAGTCACGATATCAGTGCCTGCTCAGCCACGTGATCACTGACGGCACAGTCACGTGATCAGCGCCTCTCAGTCACGTGATCACCGTATGATAAACATGTGATCAGTGAACGACCAGCCACGTGATCACTGCATGCGCGGTCAGGTGGTCAGTTCCTGATCAGCCACCTGATCAGTGCGTGCACAGTCCCTGATCAGCGCCTGTCAGTCACTGATCACTGCCTGATAAACACGTGATCAGTGCCCGAACAGCCACGTCATCAGTGCATGCGCAGTCACGTGATCAGTGCATGATAGCCACGTGATCAGTGCGTGACAGTCCCATGATCAGCGCCTGTCAGTCACTGATCATTGCCTGATAAACACGTGATCAGTGCATGATGAGCCATGTGATCAGTGCCCATCAGCCACGCCAGTGCATGCGCAGTCACGCATCAGTGCATGATAGCCACGCGATCAGTGCATGCTCAGTCACGTGATCTGGACTTGATCAGCCACGTGATCAGTGCCTGCAGAGTCACGTGATCAGGGCCTGCTGAGCTGCATGATTCCTGCCGGCTCATCTGCATGACAATTGCCAGCTGAGCTGCGTGATTCCTGTCGGCTCATCTGCTTGACAATTGCCAGCTGAGCTTGATTCCTGCCTGGTCACGTGCTTGATTATTGCCAGTTGAGCAGCATGATTCGTCACTGCTGAGCTCCATGCTTATTGCCTGCTGATTGCGTGGTTCGTGTCTGCTCAGCTCTTTGAGTATTGCCTCCTGAGGTCCCTGTTCGGTCGCCACCTGCCGGGGACCAGCCCCAACTGATCCAGGGTATTCGAAGGAGAGATGGCCTAGGCGACTATTTATATGCTAATCAGAGATGTCAAGAATAATAGTATGAGGAGAGCTCAGTAGGAAAATTCGGTGGAGAAAAGAGACTGAGTAGCTTGGACGCGGAAGACCAATCAAACTTCAAGACAAGAAGTTTGCACCACTTACGTAGGCCGAGAGGCCCTCTCGAATAGCGAAAGGTGCCTCACCCTAGACACCTTCTCGAGTGGGTCTTAGCAGCCCAGGCATAATTAGTAAGCGTGGTGGGTTCCACGCTCCAGATGGAGACTCAGCTGGAAGTTAAAGGGAAGAATGACAAGGAACTTTATGAATTGGAGCTGTAAGTTAACTTTGACAGAGAGAGCGAGATGGTGGTGGGGGACAGCCCCCAGTGAAATCAGAGGTGAGAGCACAAAGCAATACAGTAGGCAGACTCCGGTTTTGGGGGAGGTCGAGAACATCTGGTGGGACTCTGAGGTCGATCAGCCAGTCCATGATCAGGCATGCATTAGTCTGACATGATCAGTCACCATGATCACTGCCTGATAAACACGTGATCAGTGACCGAACAGCCACGTCATCAGTGTGCGCAGTCACGTGATCAGTGCATGATAGCCACGTGATCAGTGCGTGCACAGTCCCATGATCAGCGCCTGTCAGTCACTGATCATTGCCTGATAAACACGTGATCAGTGCATGATGAGCCATGTGATCAGTGCCCGATCAGCCACGCCATCAGTGCATGCGCAGTCACGCCATCAGTGCATGATAGCCACGTGATCAGTGCATGCTCAGTCACGTGATCTGGACTTGATCAGCCACGTGATCAGTGCCTGCAGAGTCACGGATCAGGGCCCGCTGAGCTGCGTGATTCCTGTCGGCTCATCTGCTTGACAATTGCCAGCTGAGCTGCGTGATTCCTGCTTGGTCACGTGCTTGATTATTGCCAGTTGAGCAGCATGATTCGTCACTGCTGAGCTCCATGCTTATTGCCTGCTGATTGCGTGGTTCGTGTCTGCTCAGCTCTTTGAGTATTGCCTCCTGAGGTCCCTGTTCGGTCGCCACCTGCCGGGGACCAGCCCCAACTGATCCAGGGTATTCGAAGGAGAGATGGCCTAGGCGACTATTTATATGCTAATCAGAGATGTCAAGAATAATAGTATGAGGAGAGCTCAGTAGGAAAATTCGGTGGAGAAAAGAGACTGAGTAGCTTGGTTTACGCGGAAGACCAATCAAACTTCAAGACAAGAAGTTTGCACCACTGCCGCAGGCGCCTCTCGAATAGCTAAAGGTGCCTCACCCTAGACACCTTCTCGAGTAGGTCTTAGCAGCCCAGGCATAATTAGTAAGCGTGGTGGGTTCTGCGCTCCAGGTGGAGACTCAGCTGGAAGTTAAAGGGAAGAATGACAAGGAACTTTATGAATTGGAGCTGTAAGTTAACTTTGACAGAGAGAGCGAGATGGTGGTGGGGGACAGCCCCAGTGAAATCAGAGGTGAGAGCACAAAGCAATACAGTAGGCAGACTCGGTTTTTTTGGGGGGAGATGCTCGAGAATATCCGGGTGGACTCCTGAGGCTCGATCCCGCATTTGCGTATGCCGAGCCTTCCTCATGACCTTTGTCCAGAGTGGAATGCCTCCCCGGGTCCCGGCACATGATCAGTGCATGCTCAGTCACGATAACAGTGCCTGCTCAGCCACGTGATCACTGACGGCACAGTCACGTGATCAGCGCCTCTCAGTCACGTGATCGTGATGATAAACACGTGATCAGTGAACGACCAGCCACGTGATCACCGTGCGCGGTCAGGTGGTCAGTTCCTGATCAGCCACCTGATCAGCGCGCACAGTCCCCTGATCAGCGCCTGTCAGTCACTGATCACCGCCTGATAAACACGTGATCAGTGCCCGAACAGCCACGCTATCAGTGCATGCGCAGTCACGTGATCAGTGCATGATAGCCACGCGATCAGTGCGTGCACAGTCCCATGATCAGCGCCTGCCAGTCACTGATCATTGCCTGATAAACACGTGATCAGTGCATGATGAGCCATGTGATCAGTGCCCATCAGCCACGTCATCAGTGCATGCGCAGTCACGCCATCAGTGCATGATAGCCACGTGATCAGTGCCTGCTCAGTCACGTGATCTGGACTTGATCAGCCACGTGATCAGTGCCCGCAGAGTCACGTGATCAGGGCCTGCTGAGCTGCGTGATTCCTGCCGGCTCATCTGCTTGACAATTGCCAGCTGAGCTGCGTGATTCCTGCCTGGTCACGTGCTTGATTATTGCCAGTTGAGCAGCATGATTCGTCACTGCTGAGCTCCATGTATTGCCTGCTGATGGCGTGGTTCGTGTCTGCTCAGCTCTTTGAGTATTGCCTCCTGAGGTCCCTGTTCGGTCGCCACCTGCCGGGGACCAGCCCCAACTGATCCAGGGTATTCAAGGAGAGATGGCCTAGGCGACTATTTATATGCTAATCAGAGATGTCAAGAATAATAGTATGAGGAGAGCTCAGTAGGAAAATTCGGTGGAGAAAAGAGACTGAGTAGCTTGGTTTACGCTGAAGACCAATCAAACTTCAAGACAAGAAGTTTGCACCACTTAAGGGCAGGCGCCCTCTCGAATAGCGAAAGGTGCCTCACCCTAGACACCTTCGAGTGGGTCTTAGCAGCCCAGGCATAATTAGTAAGGGTGGATTCCAGGCCCAGATGGAGACTCAGCTGGAAGTTGGGAAGAATGACAAGGAACTTTATGAATTGGAGCTGTAAGTTAACTCTTGACAGAGAGAGCGAGATGGTGGTGGGGACAGCCCCCAGTGAAATCAGAGGTGAGAGCACAAAGCAATACAGTAGGCAGACTCCGGTTTTTTTGGGGGAGATGCTCGAGAACATCCGGGTGGACTCCTGAGGCTCGATCCCGCATTTGCGTATGCCGAGCCTCCTTCCTCATGACCTTTGTCCAGAGTGGAATGCCTCCCCGGCTCCCGGCACATGATCAGTGCATGCTCAGTCACGATATCAGTGCCTGCTCAGCCACGTGATCACTGACGGCA